>NC_053022.1:448037223-448256039 GCF_003073215.2 Triticum urartu | reverse complement strand
GAATTCACTTGAAACCCAACAACCTATGTTCTTAGTCACCAAGCAATTGCAATTCAACTTATTCAACGGAGTTTAAGTAAGAGCTCCACATACTCAACCATCATATAGTCTTGTATGATTGCTAACACTCACCTTGTACACATGAGAAAAACATTTCAACCGGACACCTAGAAAGATAGGGGCTTATATTTTCGCCTCCCAACATATTCACCTCAAGGGTGATGTCAACAATAATAACTCATGCTACCCATATTCAACTGGACATATGTGTCTAGATCTTTCCTCACCACATGATGCTTACCAAAAGAGAAAATAAAAAGGAATAGAGAGAAGAACTTTGACTCTTTGCATATAATTAAATACATAAAAGTAAAAGATAGGCCCTTCGCAGAGGGAAGCAGAGGTTGCCATGCGCTTATTTGTTTGTATGCTCAACCCCTTAGTGCAAGAGAACATCACGTTATATTGCCCCTTATGATAGCAACCTTTATTATGCAGTCCGTCGCTTTTATTACTTTGCCATCACAAGTTCGTACAACGCTCAATTTTCTCTTACACTTTTAGAAGCAATTTTTATTGCCTTATTGCACCGATGACAACTTACTTGAAGTATCTTGCTCAATCCTGAGGTAGGTATGGTGGACCCTTGAAAATAAGGTTTGGGTTTAAGGGTTTTTGGATGCACAAGTAGTATCTCTACTTGGTGCAGAATTTTTGGCTAGCAAATATGGGGGGTAAGCACCACATGTTGAAGGATCTATGACAATATAACTTCTATGTGAATATGAAGAAACATAAACCATTATGTTGTCTTCCTTGTCCAACGTCAACAATTTTGGCATATAATATTTTGATGGGGGTTCACAATCACAAAAGATTTCCATGATACTGTATTTATATGTGAAAGTTCTCTTCCTTATACTAATTATTCGTGAATTGCTTGTATGACCAATATTGTGATTGTCAAGCCTCAGAAGATTTCACTTTCTAAACCCAATGTGAAGCTACCACTAGGCATGATATGATTTTAACTTCATGACATTCAATTTATTCAACAATTTACTTATAGTATATAAGTGAAGCACAAGAATAAATGACATAGAGAAGAGCTTCGTTGACGGGATCTGAATGCCACTTACTTAGCATCCCTCACAACTATTTGAGGACTCTATTTTATTTAAAAAAATTCAAATCTAAGCATTTTATTAAAACATCAAGCAAAACAAAACAAACGGAAATTTCTACAATAGCACACATCATGTGAAGAAGCAAAAAACTTAGGATCAACCGATACTAACCGATAATTGTTGAAGAAGAAAGGTGGGATGCCTACCGGGGCATCCCCAAGCTTAGATGCTTGAGACTTATTGAAATATTATCTTGGAGTGCCTTGGGCATCCCCAATCTTGAGATTTTGTGTCTCCTTAATTCCTCTCATATCGCGGTTTTCCTAAATCTCAAAAACTTCATCCACACAAAACTCAACAAGAACTCGTGAGATAAGTTAGTATAAACCAATGCAAAAACCTTATCATTATCTACTGTATAAAATCACTAAAATTATTATTCCAAATTGCATACTAAATGCCTCTTCATATTTAATACTCCTATCCTCAAATAGAATCATTAAAAAATCAAACATATGCGAACAATGCAAACATAACAGCAATCTGCCAAAACAGTACAGTCTGTAAGGAATGCAAGAGTATCAATACTTCCCTAACTCCAAAAGTTATGAAAATTTACCACACTCTAGTAAAATTATCATATCTCATTTTTCAAAAAGTTTCAACATTTTATCACTTTCTGACTTTTCTAGGGAATTTTTGCAACAGCGGTAAACTTTCTGTTTTCAAACAGCAAAATGTATACTTGCAAAATAAGCATGGCAAAGGCTATCATTGCCACTTTTATTGAAATAAAGGATGCAAAACATGATTCTAAATAACATAAAGCAAATCTTAACAAAATAAATTGATTCTCCAAGCAAAACACATATCATGTGACAAATGAAAACATAGCTCCAAGTGAGGTTACTGATAATGTTTTAGACGAAAGAGGGGATGCCTTCCGGGGCATCCCCAAGCTTAGTTGCTTGGATCTTCCTTGAATATTTCCTTGGGGGCACCTTGGGCATCCCAAAGCTTAGGTTCTTGTCACTCCTTATTCTCCTCATATCGATATCTCACCCAAAACTTGAAAACTTCAATCACACAAAACTTAACAGAACTTTGTGAGATAGGTTTGTATGATAAAGAGCAAACCATTCCACTTTTGGTACTACCAAAGACAAGATTCATAATTGTTCTCACACAATTCCTACTGTATAATATCATTTCTACAATTTATATTGAGCAATATAATCCATAGAAACTAGAAAACAAACAAACTATGCATTGAAAACAGAATCTGTCAACAACAGAACATTCTGTAGTAATCTGCACTCAAACCATATTTCTGCTACTCCAAAAATTCTGAAAAATTAGGACCACCTGAGAAAATTGTCTATTAATCTTCTTCAAAAAGAATCAGCATTGTATCATGCTTCTGTTAAAAAGTAGAATTATTTTAGTTAGTGCAAAAGTTTCTGTTTTTCAGCAAGATCAAATCAACTATCACCATAAGCCATCCCAAAGGTTTACATGGCACTTTATTGAAACAAAAGCGATGAAAATGATTACAACAGTAGCATAAGAATGCGAACACACAAAAACAGTAGGTAAAAGTGTTGGATTGTCTCCCAACAAGCGCTTTTCTTTAATTCCTTTTAAGCTAGGCATGATGATTTCAATGATGCTCGCATAAAAATGACTAGCACATTTAGGTCTAACCCACTTCCTATGCATAGGGATTTTGTGATCAAACAACTTATGGGAACAAGAATCAACTAGCATAGGAAGGCAAAACAAGTGCAACTTCAAAACAATCAACACATAGAGAAGAAACTTGATATTATTGAGATATGTAAGGGCATAAGTTCCTTTCTCATAATAATTTTCAGAGGCATCATGAATGAATTCAAAAATATAACTATCACATACATCACTATTTTCATGATGCACAAGCATAGAAGATTTATCACTCTTTATGGCATAGATGTCATCATAATAATCATCATAGATAGCAACTTCATTGTCATAATCAATTGAAACCTCTTCCAAAATAGTGGATGTATCACTAAATAAAATCATGACCTCTCCAAATCCACTTTTATCAATATTAGAATAGGATTCAACACCCTCCAAAATAGTGGGATCACTACTACCTAGAGTTGACACTCTTCCAAACCCACTTTCATCAATGTTCATAAATAGGAGGCATGCTATCATCATAATAAATTTTCTTATCAAAAGTAGAAGGAATCAAAGGATCATATTCATTAAGAAAAGCATCCCCAAACTTAGGACAAGCATTATTTCCAGAAAATAAATCTTCAAACATTTCATACTCATCAAACATAGCATCCCCAAGCTTGTGGCTTAGCATATCATAAGCATAATCACTCTCACCATTAATAATATGAATAGCACCAATGGTATAACTATTGCTATCATCATAATTTCTCAAGTTGGTGCCAAAAATATTTTCAAGATTATAAGAAGTATCGTTATCTTCCCAATCATAATCATCAGAACAAGCAATAGGCATACCAAAATCATCATCTATATCATCATAATTTCTCAAGTTGGTGCCAAAAATATTTTCAAGATTATAAGAAGTATCGTTATCTTCCCAATCATAATCATCAGAATAAGCAATAGGCATAACAAAATCATCATCCATATCATCATCTTCCATCAACATATTTGATTTACTTTCATGAGGCACGATGGTGATGGGAGCAACATTATTTGGGACAGATACCTTTTTACCTCTATTCTTTCTTCTTTTCTTCTTCTTCACCACACCATGTGTGGGTTTAATTAATTCTTTCAAGCTTCTTGTTCAAGAGATTGATTGGATAGGAAGCTCCTCCTCGTTACCTGATTCATCATAATAAACACTAGGAGGGTATTGGGAAATATTTCCCCTTTCATTAGTACTCTCTTCATATTCTATTTGTTTTCTTGTCTTTAGATAGTTGGCAATATAAGGATTCTCAATGCAATTTACCGCACAAAACATATAAATTTCCTCTAGGTCAAGATCAAGAAATCTCTCAAGATTAAATTTTGGAATACCCTTAGTTATACATTTCATTTCTTCATACCCCAAAAGAAGACTAAGCTCTTTATGATGCTCAAGGGTAATCAAGTTATCACAATTTTTGGACACTATTTGATCATGAAAGAATCTGCATTGGAGATTTAAATGACCATGTTCATTGCAAAGTTCACAAGGATGGCGGAAAAATTAAATCTTTCAGCACAATCATCTAGCCTTTCTTGCAACCTTTTCGTTTCTAAATATTTATGTTTCTTACAAAATCAATCTTCACTTTTTGGTGTGCAATTGCACTCTCAATTCACTCTGCAAAAAGTGACATGCTTATAAGAAACATTTTTGTCATGATTTGTGCAATCATCATTAGCATTTTGGATATTCAAAGAATTTATACTAACAATATTGCAATCATGCTCATCATTCAAATATTTTGTGCCAAACATTTTATTGACTTCTTCTAACAATTGAGCACAATTTTCTGAACCATCATTTTCAAGAAAGATATTATAAAGATGATCCATTATATGATGCAACCTCAATTCCATTTTTTATGTAGTTTTCTTTTATAAACCAAACTAGTGATAAAACAAGAAAATAAAAGATTCAATTGCAAGATCTAAAGATATACCTTCAAGCACTCACCTCCTCGGCAACGGCGCCAGAAAAGAGCTTGATGTCTACTACGCAACTTTATTCTTGTAGACACGTGTTGGACCTCCAAGCACAGAGTTTTGTTGGACAGTAGCAATTTTCCCTCAAGTGGATGACCTAAGGTTTATCAATCCGTGAGAGGTGTAGGATGAAGATGGTCTCTCTCAAACGACCCTGCAATCAAATACAAGAAATCTGTTGTGTCCCCAACACACCCAATACAATGGCAAATTGTATAGGTGCACTACTTCGGCGAAAAGATGGTGATAAAAGTGTAATATGGATGGTAGAAATATATTTTTATAATCTCAATAAATAAAAACAGCAAGGTAGAAAATACTAAACGGGCACAAAAACGACATTGCAATGCTTAAAAACAAGGCCTAGGGTCCATACTTTCACTAGTGCAATCTCCCAACAGTGCTAACATAGTTGGATCATATGATTGTCCCTCAAAGTGCAACAAAGAATCACTCCCGAGTTCCTATTAGCGGAGAACAAAAGATAGGAATTGTTTGTAGGGTCGTAACCACCTCAAAGCTATTCTTTCCGTTCGATCTATTCAAGAGTTCGTACTAAAATAACGCAAAGCTATTTTTTCCGTTCGATCTATCCTAGAGTTAGTACTAGAATAACACCAAGCAAATTAATATTCATAATACTCAATCCTCACAAAGAACTAAGGAGACCCCAAAGTTTCTATCGGAGAAAGGATAACAAAAACATGCATCAACCCCTATGCATAGATTACCCCAATATCACCGCGGGAATCCATGACTTGAATGCCATAACATATATCAAGTGAATCAATAAGATACCCCAATTGTCACCTCAAGTATTCATACCGCAAGACATATATCATGTGTTCTCAGCTCTGAATATTCAATCTGACAAGACAAAACTTCAAAGGGTAAAGGTTCAATTCATCACAACAAGAGTATAGAGGGGAGAAACATCATATGATCGAACCATATTAACAAAGCCCATGATATAGATCATGAGGGAGAGAGAGAGAGATTAAACACATAGCTACTGGTACAAACCCTCAGCCACGAGGGTGGACTACTCCCTCCTCATCGTGGTGGCCGCCAGGATGATGAAGATGGCCACAGAAGATGATTCCCCCCTCCGGTAGGGTGCTGAAACGGGTCTAGATTGGTTTTTGGTGGCCACAGAGCCCTGCGGCGGTGAAACTTCTGATCTATGTTAACCCCGAAGTGTTTATGAATATTTGGGAATTTATAGTGCAAAGAGGGGGTGCGGGAGACCACCGAGGTGGGCACAACCCACCTGGGCGCGCCAGGGGGCCCTGGCATGCCCTTGTGGGTTGTGCCCTCCTCGGGGCACCCCCAAGTTGCAGCTCTGGCCCATTGGGTTACTTCTGGTGCAAAAAAAATCTCCGTAAAGTTCTGCGTTTTTGGACTTCGTTTGATATTGATTTCCTGCGATGTAAAAAACAAGCAAAAAACAGCAATTGGCACTGGGCACTGGGTCAGTAGGTTAGTCCCAAAAATGATATAAGGTTGCTATAAAATGATTGTAAAACATCCAAGAATGATAATATATTGGCATGCATACTTCATAAATTATAGATACATTTGAGACGTATCACCCACTCACCACCCACTTAATAGCCACTATCGAGGACCTAACCGACATGCTAGATTACGCCTCCGAAGACATCGACGGTATAGACGATGTTGCCGGAGCCGAACCAAGCCAAAACCTGCCTATCACTGGGCGCTGGACGGCCACATCTACTTACAATTTGTACATGGTGGATACGCCCGAGAAGAAGGATGACGACGACACTCAAGATCCGATTGAGGACATACCCATCGAGGCACCACCAAAGCGCCAATGTCAGCGGCGCCGCTCACGATCGCATCGGGAGAAGGAAAGCAATACCGACACTGGGGACAATGACACTCCGGAAAATGCCGAAGACGCCAACCAACCCGTTGAGCGGGATGAAAGGGAAGAGGGCCAATACATCCCCGAACACACCGATCACGAGGATTCGGAAGACAGTAATTACTTAGCTGCCTCCGAAGAGGATGTCAGCCTCGGCAATGAAGATTTCATCGTGCCAGAGGAACCCCTCGAACAAGAACACTTCAAGTGATAGCTCATCGCCTCGGCGAGGAGCCTGAAAAAGAAACAGCAACGACGTCAAGCCGAACAAGATATGCTCAATGATAGATGGACCAAGGTCCTGGCTGCCGAAGAATACAGCCTCGAGCGCCCAACAAAGAGCTACCCAAAGCGCATGCTACTACCACAATTCGACAATGAGGCCCTTGAGCCAATACTGTCAAGATATAATCATGCTCATGAACCAGACCAACCACCACATGGACGGGACAAAGCGGCCAATTATGCCGAACACTAGCCCGCGCCACCTCACCGTAGAAGCAAAGAGGCAGCGGCACCAGGCTACAAATATGACTTACATCTGGACCTGGACAATAGAGTTGGCCAAACCAGATCAATCTACGGATCCAGGGGACATGATCCAACACGAGACGACGACCATCAAGCCTGGCGCGACAAGCATAACCAAGTTCGGGCTGAGAACCGAACAGGGATGTCATCCGAACTCCGTCGCGATGTTGCCCCCGCACACCCCTTGTGCTTCACCAACAAGGTAATGCAACACCATTTTCCAGAAGTGTTTAAACTCGTAAATATCGAGGCATACGATGGAACGACAGATCCCGCCGTATGGATTGAAGATTTTATTCTCCACATTCACATGGCTCACGACGATGATCTCCACGCGAAAAAGAAGATATTAATGAATTGATAGAGTCAGATGATGTCACTAGCTTCAATGAAAGGACTAACGAGAACTTTGAAAGTTCTTCCTATCAGCATTAGTCAGCTTTCGAGTCCTTCAAGCGAGTGCCGCAGGGAAAGGAAGAGTATTTCATCATGGCCATTTATTAGGACTACTTGGATAAGTTAGGACAGTTTCTCTAAGGCCAGCTGTTGAGTTAGTCGGTTCATAGGTTGTCGTAAAATATGGTCCGGCCTTGCGTGCCCGTGGCTATTTATACGTCGATCCAACGGCCAAGATCAGCTGCTTCTCGGGAAAGGGAACCGCGGGGGAGACCGGAGGCGTCGGTGTGGTGGAAATGCTGAGCTCCGCTGCTTGGTGAGGGGTTCCTCTGTCTGGACGGTGGGGCGAGCGTCGTGGCTGGCCGCTGGAACACTTCGCTGCCTTTTTATCACCTTAAAATTCGCTTACACACTAGGAAATGTTCTGCTGACAGCAGTGCCCCACAACGAAAGCTAAACGGACCAGCACGACACTGGTTGAATAGCCTCCTAGAGAACTCCATAGGTAACCGGGAGGACATTGAGGATGCTTTTTGAGACAACTTCCATGGCACTTATGTCCGGCCACCGGATGCTGACGACCTTAGTCACATAGTCCAACAACCTAGAGAATTAGCCCACAAACTCTGTACTCGGTTCTTAATTAAAAAGAACCAAATCGTCGACTATCCGGACGCCGAAGCCTTAGCGGCCTTTAAACACAGCATCCGTGATGAATGGCTCACCCGTTACCTCGGTCAGGAAAAGCCAAAAACTATGGCAGCTCTTACTGCACTTATGACCCGTTTCTGCGCAGGTGAAGATAGTTGGTTGGCTCGTAGAAGAAACATCACCAGTGACCTCGAGACCTCTGAAGCCAGGGATGGCAATGGAAGGCCACGACGTAACAAAAACAAGCATCGGAACAACAACAAAGAAATTGAGGATACAACGGCAAACGCCGGATTCGGTAGCTCCAAACCCGGTCAGCGAAAGAAGCCATTCAAAGGAAATAGTGACGGCCCATCCAACTTGGACAAAATACTAGATAGGCCTTGCCAAATTCATGGCACCCCTGATAAGCCTCCCAACCACACCAACAAAAATTGATGGGTTTTTAAACAGGCCGATAAATTAAATACCGAACACAAGGGGAAAGGGCCTCAAAGCGAGGACGATGATGAGCCCCACCCTCCGAATACAAGGGGACGGAAGAAGATTCCCCCCAAGGTTAAAATAGTGAACATGATATATGTCGCGCATATCCCAAAGAGAGAGCGCAAGCGTGCACTAAGGGACGTCTACGCCATAAAGCCTGTCGCCCCAAAATTCAACCCATGGACGGCTTGCCCGATCACCTTCGATCGCAGGGACCACCCAACTAGTATCCATCATGGAGGTTAGGAGGCCCTGGTACTCGATCCCATCATCGATGTATACCATCTCACTAGAGTCCTTATGGACGGTGGCAGCAGTCTGAACCTGATCTATCAAGACACTGACCATAAGATGGGTATGGACCCATCAAGAATCAATCCTAGCAACACTACCTTCAAAGGAGTTATAACCGGCATGGAGGCCTGCTGTATGGGTTCCCTAACATTGGAAGTATTCTTTGGTTCTCCGGACAACTTCCGAAGCGAAGACTTGATCTTTGACATCGTCCCTTTCCGTAGTGGTTATCACGCGCTGCTTGGACAAACTGCTTTCGCCCTCTTTACTGCAGTCCCACATTGTGCTTACTTAAAGCTCAAAATGCCCGGCCCTAGCAGCCGAGGTACAGAATGGCCTAATCAAGCCGAACAACTCGTCGGTCATCAAGACCCCTGACACTGCCAAGCAAGTTCAGTCTATGCCACAGAACGACAGGTCGGCGGATCCAACACTTGAATAGCAGTTCAGCCTCCGCTGATCGCCCTATAAGGTTGCAGCATACGTACTGCGTATGCATAATTACTTACTCAAAATACCTTGGGCAGTGCCGGAGGCATATTGCGGAAAGGGTCTATAGTGCGGCTTGACCCTATTCGGACCGTAACTTCCTTTCTCCTTTTTCTTTTCTTTTTTTACTACAGGTTCGTTCAAAACCTACCTACCCTACGGTTGTACAGGGGCTCCTTTCCAGATTCCCCTTTCTTCTAAATGACCATTGACTTTTCCTCTCAAAGGATTTCTCACCAAGGAGAAACAACGGAGACGTGCGGCATGGCACCACTAGGATCTTTAAAACCACTGCTTTTAGGCCCTGTGTAAAACTTCCCCTTGTGTAAACTCTTGGCATGTAAAATAGCCACGATATTCATGGCATTATCTGTAATAGCACATCTTGACACATCAATAAATGTATAAAGGAAACAATTGATCACCACTTTCATTTGGTATTGATTTGTCTCACATTGCCATCTGTATTCCCTCCCTACATCAGATTGCTGCGCATGCTTTAGTCCGGCCTCAACACCGGGGGCTGTATTCGGCACCGCACGCTTGCGAAGTCCAAACACCTATAGGGTAGTCTTCGGCGTCCCGAATATGTCATTCTATCCATCGGCTCCGAATCATGTCTTTGGTCTATAGCTGGGTTGCCCGGCTCCTGTGCTTACCACCTTATGTTCGTCTTGTTCGGCTAAGGTAGTAAAGGGAGAATTGCTGCGATTGTATTTCTGGTTCGTCCGGACAAATACCTCAGTAGAGAAAGCCGAAAACTAACTGTCATGATAATGCAAGAGCTGGTCAGCAATTCGGTGACTTAGTTTTATACTACAAATCGCTAGTGATTTATCCCGTGTCATACGAGGGACTGGTCTTTGCCCAGCCGCATTGTAAGGGCACATAATCTAGATTTCCGCACACGCACGAGGGGCTAGTACTTGGCCCCCCAGTAAAACTCCTATGGCTAAGTGAAAGTGATAAAGCCACATAGTCTGATTGTCTGGTTCACCTCACGGACCCCCCTTCATGCGCCCAGACTTTGGATTAAGAGTGGTCACGTGCTACTCCGAACACCCCCGTAGCTTCTATGTGGGGGCCGAAGCCGACGACTGGCAACTTTCAAAATTAAAACGGCCGCATGTAGGATTGAAATTATGTCTAGAGGTGGGTGATTAGACTACTTGACCAAATAAAAATCTATCCTTTTCCCAATTTTAAGTCTTGGCAGATTTTAGCAACCTAGCACAAGTCAAGCAATCAACCTACACATGCAAGTCTAAGAGTATAGCAGCGGAATGTAAAAACATTGCACATGAAGGTAAAGGGAGGAGTTTGGAGGGAGCAAACCCAATGTAGACACGGAGATTTTTGTTCTGATAGGTGGTGCTATCGTAGATCCACGTTGATGGAGACTTCAACCCACGAAGGGTAACGGCTGCGCGAGTCCATGAAGGGATTCACCCACGAAGGGTCCAAGAAGAAGCAACCTTGTCTATCCCACCATGGCCATCGCCCACGAAGGAATTGCCTCACTAGGGTAGATCTTCACGAAGTAGGCGATCTCCTTACTCATACAAACTCCTTGGTTCAACTCCACAATCTTGACGGGGGCTCCCAAGTGACACCTAACCAATCTAGGAGACACCACTCTCCGGAAGGTAATAGATGGTGTGTTTATGATGAACTCCTTGCTCTTGTGCTTCAAATGATAGTCTCCCAACACTCAACTCTCTCATACAGATTTGGATTTGGTGGAAAGATTATTTGAGTGGAAAGCAACTTGGGGAAGGCTAGAGATCAAGATTCTTGTGGTTGGAATGGAATATCTTGGTCTCAACACATGAGTAGGTGGTTCTCTCTCAGAAAATGTATGTTGGAAGTATAGGCATGTTCTGATGGCTCTCTCCATGAATGAAGAGTGGGTGGAGGGGTATATATAGCATCCACACAAAATCTAACCGTTACATACAATTTACCAAACTCGGTGAGACCGAATCATGAAACTTGGTCAGACCGATTCAGTTCAAAATGTGAATGTTAGGCTTTTCGGTGGGACCGACATGTCAACTCGGTGGGACCAATTTCATTAGGGTTAGGGCATAACGTAATCTCGGTGAGACCGATCACATAAACTCGGTGAGACCAATTTCTGTAATAGGAAAACGGAGAGTTGGTTAGGCAAACTCGGTGGGACCGATTCGCTCATTTCGGTGAGACCGAAATGTTACAAAAATAAAACAGTGAGTTTGCATTGTGAACTCGGTGGGACCGATTGCTCATCTCGGTTAGACCGAAACGTTATAAAGGGAAACAGAGAGTTTGCAATCCCATCTCGGTGAGACCGAGATCCCTATCGGTGAGATCGAACTGATTAGGTTTTCTGGCTATGTCTATGTCAAGTGAACTCGATGGTGCCGGATGTCGTGGTTCTAGGTCTGACAGTAGAATGGGGGGTAGGAATGTAGAGGCAAGATCTTAGCTATGGAGGAGTTGTACACGCGAGTTTTACGAGTTCAGGCCCTTCTCGGAGGAAGTAATAGCCCTACGTCTCGGAGCCCGGAGGTCGTCGACTGGATTATATGCGTGTGTGTTACAGGGGGTGCGAACCCTTGTCCCTGAGGAGGGGGGTGGCTTATATAGAGTTCGTCAGACCCCTCCCGCCCTCAGTTACAAAGGTTTTAAGGTACATAAAGACGAGGACGTTACTGGTAATGCCTGCAATAAAGATACATAATGACCATTAAAGCTATGACTTAATTCCCGACCGTTGCAGAGTGGAGTGGCTCTAGATCTTCCGGTAGTCGAGTGATTACCCATACGGTCGAGTGTCTTCAAGACTGTCGAGTGGAACATAACTGCATGGTCGAGTGGATGATGATTTTTCTTCGAATGCTTCTGGTTCTTTTTAGAGATGTCCTTGGGGAGGGCATCTTGGACAGATCCATGACCCTACCCTAGGTACATAGCTTCATCATTAGCCCCCGAATGGATCAGGGTTTGAGTGAGGAAGGAGTTGAGAACACTTCCGACTCATTTTTCGTGCTATGAGTATATCTTGTTCTGGATCAATGAGCTGAGGTGACGACACCAACTTCTTCTTCAGTCGCCTTGATCCATTCTTAGATTTTGTCGAGTGAACTTTTACTGAAGAGTTCCAAGTGATGATGTGGAGGATCTCTTCCGTCTGATAAGTTGTTCTGCTGTCCGCGGATTTCGCGGGATTCAAATTTTGGGAAGCGCGCCGAACGGGGGAGGCCGCGGTAATCAGGACGGATTAGGAAGGTCGCCTCGATCCCCGTGCCACCTTTTTTGCCACGTATCGCGTGCGCGACTATTGCGGGATTTGATAAGATTGTCTGGGCCTACAAGTCAGTCACTCGGAAGTGTCCTTATAAAAGGCACCAGACCGGGCTTTTGAACAGAGCGCCCTCATTGTCCTCCTTCTTCCTCAGATTTCTCCGCTGCGGCTGCTTCCGCTCTCGGCGTCGTAGCCCCGCTCGGACTCGATTCCCTGCCATGGGGAAGGAGAAGACGGTGGCTTTGGAGCGTGCAAAGAAGGCAACGGCGAATGCGAAAGGAAAGAGGACCAGCCGGGGTGGATCCTCGTCAAGGTCCGGCCTACCGCCGGGCTGGATCCAGGGTGACTGGATTCGCTTGACGATCAGCCAAGACGACATCGACGATCTGGTTGAGGGGGGACTGATCCCCCACGAATCGGCGCGGCTCCCGGGGAACGAGACCGAGTCGCGGCCGCAGGAAGGTGAGTGTGTTCTCCTTGCCACTCATGTCGACCGCGGGTTTTCTTTGCCTCCCCACCCTTTCTTTCGTGGTTTTTTGAACTTCTTCGGGGCTCAACTTCACCACTTTACTCCAAACACCATCGTGTACCTTGCTGCCTTCGTGTCCATGTGCGAGAGTTTCTTGGGTTGTCGACCGCACTAGGGTCTCTTCAAGCACATATGCACATGTCGCTCCCAGACGGTCAAGAAGGCCAACCCGAGTGACGAGAGGACGCACCTGATACAGATGTGCGGGGCCTCAGAATTCAAATGAGGAACAAGAGCACCTTCCCAGCTATGATCCTTCCCGACTCGGTCCGGGGCTGGCAGTCGACCTGGTTTTACTACAAGGACCAGCCGACCCCGGGCCAGTCGACTGGACTTCCCCCCTTTTCCTTGGCTCGAGTGGAGAAGCCCTCCTCCTTGAGGGTGATCCCGGAAGAGAAGGCACAGGTGAAGGTGTTGGTCGAGCGGGTCGTCCAACTTGTCCGCGACAGAGTGACTGGTATGGACCTGCTGGAGGTCTTTCTCAGTCGACGCATCCAACCACTCCAAGCCCATGAC
Source organism: Triticum urartu (assembly GCF_003073215.2). Taxonomy (NCBI): domain Eukaryota; kingdom Viridiplantae; phylum Streptophyta; class Magnoliopsida; order Poales; family Poaceae; genus Triticum; species Triticum urartu. The sequence goes on along the minus strand of NC_053022.1, from coordinate 448,242,132 downwards.
CATCAGATGTGGATGTACTCGGGACTCGAGGACTCCACTCAGATCCACCCGGAGGACGTTAGTGAAGACACGGTGGAGAAGTGGCTGAGAGGAATCACCGGCAACAAAGATAATCCCCGGGGGTCTAGGAGGGTGATTCCATTCGACCATTTGCGCCAGCCAGAACAGGTATGATTCTGCATTGCCAAGTATCTTCTTGATTCACTGTGTAACACCTTGTTGACGCTCGACTGTATTTCTTTTGTTCATTGTCTTTTCAGGCTCTTATTGATATGTACTCGATGCCCAATGGAGTGCAGGAACAAAATGTCGAGGAAGGGGTGAGCGGGGGCGAGAGCGGGAAGTGGCACTCGGATGTAGAGGAGGACAAGGAGAGCGACGACTCGAGTGATGAAGAAGAAGTCGACTCGCCGCCTCGCAGAGAGAGAAGGTCCAAGCACACTCACGACCCGGCGAGCGCCCCTGACCTAACGGCCGCACTGACTGGGTAATCTTCGAAGCGCCCTAGGACGTCTTCTCCAGTGCCGACTGAGAAGGTATCGAAACAACTCAAAACTGAGCCGCCTCCCGCGCCGAAAGCATTGAAGGCCACCTCCTCCAAACCACCGAAGGCTTTGGCCAGGATCACAGTGACCATCCCCACCATCTCCGGGTAATCATCTGACCTGATCTTTTGGTTGACTCGAGCAACAGAACATAACCGACTGAATGTTGACATTTGCAGTGCTGCTGTATCTGGAACTTCTTCCTACCAATACCGAGACGAGGAAATGGAAGACACGATTACCTCCAACCCAGGTAAAACTCGCATGATCTTGTTCTTGATTATTTGGTCGATTAAATTCTGGCGATTCACTTGGGGTCGAGGGATTTATTTGCAGCCCCACGCAACATCATCGATCTTCCGGATGATGATGAAGATGTGACCCCTAGGCCCAGAAAGAACAAAAAAGTAGCAGCTGGCAAAACGTCTCAGCAGGGACCGATGACAACACCAACCGTCCGGCAATCTGAAGACGCAGATGGGGCCTCTGTAACTTTCGATGTCCCATTGTCGAGTGAGCACCCTGCGCCGTCGATTGTACCAGTGTTTCCTTCAATCGTCCAACATCATGCTTCGGAGCTCCAAGCTGCCGCACCTGGGTCGTCTGCCCCCTTCTTCACCAACTACCATGTTCCGAAAAACCAGTCGGATGCGGCTGCAGAGGCCATCCGTCAGGCTAACGTGATGATGGAGAGGATGAAGACGGTTCACGAGAACAGCCAGGCTGCTTACGATGCCAGCGCGGCTCTTTGGGCCAATGTCCAGGTAAGTAGACTTTCGACTGACCTTGTTCTATTAGGATATGCTACCTAAAATATTTTCTGCGTCGAATCAGTACACCCACTGGGTGTTTTGTTGTCTTTAACATTTGCGCCGCTCGGCCTGGGCTAGTGGGATCTGAACCGGTGGGGGCACGCTAAGTGCACCCACTAGGTGTAGTCCCCGAGAGCGTGGTCGACTGCGGGAAGTCGACTGGGGTCTGAGTCTTTTTCCCTTTCCTTTCTTCCACTCGACCTGGGCGGACCGTCTGAGTGGGATCTGAACCAGTGGGGGCATGCCAAGTGCACCCACTGGGTGTAGTCCCCGAGACCGCGATCGACCGGGGTCTGAATAGTTCTCTCTTTCTTCTCCCATTTTATCGACCCGGGCGGACCGGTCGAGCGGGGTCTGAATCAGTGGGGGCACGCCAAGTGCACCCGCTGGGTGTAGTCCCCGAGACCGAAGTCGACTGCGGGCAGTCGCTAGGGTCTGAGTAAACTTTTAAGTTTTATTGACTCAGAAGTAAATAATCGATGATCTTGTCGATTGACACGTCTTTTACCTTCTGCAGAAATCTTGTACTCACATTTCTAAGTTTGCCGAATTTGAGGAGAAGCAGAGGAAACTCAACCTCGACTTGGAGCTGGCCCAACAAAAGTTGAAGAAAGCTCAAGATGAAGCTGCTGGTATGGAAGGTAACTGCCTGTCGACTGTTCACGTCGATCGTCTTTTAAGATATTTCTTCGATCTCTTGTTTGATCCAATTGCTTCTTTTGCAAAGAAAATGAGGTTGGCTCTGGAGAAGAAGGACTTGGACCTTGCAGCCGTGCAGAAGGAAGCTCAAGATAAGACTGCCCTTGCAGACCAGAAGCTGGCTTTGGTCGGAGCGTTGGAAGGAGAAGTAAACAAGCTGAAGTCCTCTCTCAATGAGTCCAACTGAGAGGTAACTCGTCTGAAGAAGGATAAGATTGCTCTGAATGAGAAGCTGGAGTCCGCGGTCCGTAAGAGAAATGACACGGAAGCCTATCTGAGAACTCTTGCCAAGAAGTTCTATCTTATGCTGGAAGGTAATCCTTTTAATCCAACTGCTTTACTATTTGCAAGTTAATCCTGTCCAATCACTCACTAACTCTTTGACTGCAGAATTCTGCCAAAACCTTGACAAGGAAACTGGAAGGATCAAAACGGGTTTAGACCCTATCATTTCTCCGGTCGGCGACGAGGCTGCCATGAATGTGCTTCGACTAGAATCCTGCGTCGCCAGCGTCACAAGTTACCTCGCTCGTCTGAAGGTGGCAGTTTCACAGATCGACTCATCACTCTAGCCAGGGGCGACGCTTCAAAATGACCTTGAATCTTTGATGACTCGGCTCAACGAGATTCCTGGTCGAGTGCAAGATTGGAAGAAGTCCTCTGCCTGGTGTGGTGCTGACGTGGTGTTGTCCTTGGTAAGGGTCCACTGCAAGGAAGCTCGTGAAGACAAGCTGGCGGCAATCAAGGTCGCCAACACCAAAAGGCACGACTTCCAGTCCTTTATGGAGACTTTCATTGCTGCTGCCACTCGGATCGCAGATGGAATCGACTTGGACGAATTCGTCAAACCCGCCAGCCCTCCTCCCGCCGAGTGAACAAACTATGAGATTTAAACCTGTCTTAAATTTGCCTCGGAATGCCGAGTGGTTGCTGTAACCCTTAAACTCCTTCGGGCATGATGCTCGAATACTTTTGATTTCTCGCTTGGAACTTTAGGATTTATCCGAACTGCTTTTGAGTATGCTTGCGGTTGCTTTTGGAATCTGCTCCCTATTTGGAATGACCTTCGTGTTTGAGATGTAGCCTTGAAATGGAGACCTCAACCGAACTGCACCTTGTCGTCCTTGCGGACAAGGATGGAGTGCATGTTGTATCTTTGGCGTAGCTCGACGGAGAAGGCTGCAGTCGACCTGCGCCTCATCGTCATTGAGGACAAGGATTGAGCGTATGTTGTATTTGTGGCATAGCTCGAAGAAGAAGGTTGAAGTCGACCTGCGCCTCGTCGTCCTTGCGGACAAGGATGGAGCGCACGTTGTATTTGTGGCGAAGCTCGGAGAAGAGGGCTGCGGTCGACCTGCACCTCGTCGCCCTTGCGGGTAGGGATGGAGCGTACGTTGTACTTGTGGTGCAGCTCCAAAGGAGAAGGTTGTAGTCGACCTGCACCTCGTCGTCCTTTGCAGGTGAGGGCTGGACTGCAGCTAAGCCTCCGAGTGGGTGGATTGCTCACCACTCGGTAGAATTTACAAACTTAGGCGAGTACTGGGCTGCAGCTAAGCCGCCGAGTGGGAGGGTTGCTCACCACTCGGTAGGATTTTACAAACTTAGGCGAGTACTGGACTGCAGCTAAGCCCCCGAGTGGGAGGATTGCTCACCACACGATAGGATTTTACAAACTTAGGCAAGTACTGGACTGCAGCTAAGCCCCCGAGTGGGAGAATTGCTCACCACTCGGTTTGATTTTTTAAACTTAGGCGAGTACTGGACTGCAGCTAAGCCCCCGAGTGGGAGGATTGCTCACCACTCGGTAGGATTTTTTAAACTTAGGCGAGTACTGGACTGCAGCTAAGCCCCCGAGTGGGAGGGTTGCTCACCACTCGGTAAGATTTTACAAACTTAGGCGAGTATTGTACTGCAGCTAAGCCCCCGAGTGGGAGGGTTGCTCACCACTCGGTAGGATTTTACAAACTTAGGCGAGTATTGTACTGCAGCTAAGCCCCCGAGTGGGAGGGTTGCTCACCACTCGGTAGGATTTTACAAACTTAGGCGAGTACTGGACTGCAGCTAAGCCCCCGAGTGGGAGGGTTGCTCACCACTCGGTAGGATTTTACAAACCTAGGCGAGTACTGGACTGCAGCTAAGCCCCCGAGTGGGAGGGTTGCTCACCACTCGGTAGGATTTTACAAACTTAGGCGAGTACTGGACTGCAGCTAAGCCCCCGAGTGGGAGGGTTGCTCACCACTCGGTAGGATTTTACAAACTTAGGCGAGTACTGGACTGCAGCTAAGCCCCCGAGTGGGAGGGTTGCTCACCACTCGGTAGGATTTTACAAACTTAGGGGAGTACTGGACTGCAGCTAAGCCCCCGAGTGGGAGGGTTTCTCACCACTCGGTAGGATTTTTCAAACTTAGGCGAGTACTGGACTGCAGCTAAGCCCCCGAGTGGGAGGGTTGCTCACCACTCGGTAGGATTTTACAAACTTAGGCAAGTACTGGACTGTAGCTAAGCCCCCGAGGTTGAGGCTGGCTCACCACTCGGTAGGATTTTAAAAAAACTTAGGCGAAACGGGTTCGCAGCTAAGCCCCCGAGTGAGAATCTTGCTCACCACTCGGTAGGAATTTCTTTCGAACTTAGGCAAAACGGATTCGTAGCTAAGTCACCCACTGGGGGTTTTCAGACGTAAATAAAAGCAACAACAATCGTGCCAGAGGACTGTAAAGCTCTTGTCTTTGATAAACAAATTACAAAGATATTTCTTATTACATTTTATTCGAATGAGTACCTAAGTATAAAAGGGGCGGAGCAGCTCCACGTTCCAAGCCCGTGGCTCCTCCTTCTTATGCTCGACACTGTAAAGGTGGTATGCTCCATTGTGGAGCACTCTGGTGACAATGAAGGGACCTTCCCAAGCTGGGGTGAGCTTGTGTGGTTTCTGCTGATCCACTCGAAGAACCAAGTCTACCTCTTGAAAGGCTCGACCCTTCATGTGTCTAGCTTGGAATTGACGCAAGTCTTATTGATAAATGGTCAACCGGATCAAGGCCATCTCTCTTTCCTCCTCTAGGAGGTCGACTGTGTCTTGCCGAGCTTGTTCTGTTTCATCTTAAGAGAAGAGCTCAACTCGTGGTGCATTATGAAGCAAGTCACTCGGTAGAACAGCTTCAGCTCCATAGACCAGGAAGAATGGAGTTCGGCCAGTCGACCGATTAGGAGTTGTCCTCGATCCCTAGAGAACTGATGGAAGTTCATCAACCCAGGCACCCGTTGCATGGTTGAGATCTCGCATCAGTCGGGGTTTCAGTCCTTTGAGAATCAGACCATTTCCTCTTTCTGCTTGTCCATTCGACTGGGAATGGGTGACTGAAGCATAGTCGACTCGTGTGCCTTGGGAGGCGCAGAAGGTTCTGAACTCATCAGAATCGAAGTTCGATCCGTTGTTAGTGATGATGCTGTGTAGAACCCCATATCTGAAAATCAACTCTCTGATGAAGCTGACGGCAGTACAAGCTTCAAGATTCTTAATAGGCTTGGCTTCGATCCATTTGGTAAACTTGTCGACTGCTACAAGAACATGCACTACAAAAAAATACACTTCCATGATGATACTTGTTTGTCACAGTAGGTCGCTTTTTTTGTCATGCATGTACATCCATGACCAATTTATGACAGAATCAAGATAGTCATACCTGTGCTGTCGTAGAAGTGTTCCATGACATTACCAAAATTATCATCACGGAAGTGTCCACTTCCATGACGATAAATCGCGCGTCACAGAAGTGCTTTCGTCAAGGGTGACCGACACGTGGCATCCACCGTAACAGAACGCCGTTAAGCTATCGGGTCGGGTTTTGGATTGGATAACCCGTTAACAGCCCCGAACAATGGGAAATTTCCACGTGTAAAATTCTTATTGGCCGGATGAAACACGTGTCAGCTCGTCAGTGGGTCAGATAGGCGCCTATGACATGTCGAAACGTGGCACGGCCCAACAGAGGCCCATTCCTGTGAAAAGGCCGGCCCATTTGAGTTGGTCAAAAGGTGGCGGGCCAGCCCATGGAAAGCCTGTTCACAGCCTGTTCGCATATAGCCCATTTACAGCCCGCTAACCCAAGGCCCGTTATGCCCTATCTGAATTAGGCCCAGTAGCGTCATCTAGGCCATCCAATATGATTCCGGCCTGTTTTCACTTCTGGCCCATGTATGGTCCATGACGTCTTTCGGCCCATATGAGACCCTATGTAACTCTTGGCCTATTAACGGTCCATGGTGAAAATGGCACGTAATGAACAGTGTATCACTTTACACCCATTAACGGCCCGTGGTGAAACTGGCCCGTAATGAACAGTGTATCACATTATACCCATTAACGGACCATTATTCCGTTGGGCCGTTTCCAGCCCATGGTATCTTTGGGCCTTCTCAGAGCCCATTTATTCTTGGGCTCATTTCCAGCATTCGTTTACTTACGGCCCGTTACTGTCATTTTCTGCTTGTGGGCCAAATTCAGCCCGTGGTTACAGTCGGCCCATTTGTGGTCCGTTAATACATTGGGCCATTTTCATAGCGTCATCACATACGTCCTATTAACGATGGCCCGTTACGGTCGGCCCACGAACGTACGATTCCAACTCTAGCCCGTTTACGGCCATAATGCGGCCTGTTATTGGCCCATGTTTGGCCAATCGATCATACGGCCCGTATAAGGCCCATTGATGATACGGCCCGTAGAAGGCCCATTGTTTCTACGGCCCGTAGAAGGCCTACTATTTCTACGGCCCGTAGAAGGCCCACTGTTTCTATGGCCCGTAGGAGGCCCAGTGTCACTACAGTAAATATTAGCCCATGGTTATTGTGGCCTAGTTTTAAAAAATAGGTTATTGCAGCCACTAGTTAACCACGGAAAAAGAACTGCATGACTACAAGCAAACAAATAAACAAGACAACAAGGAAATAAATAAGCAAGCAACTAACGCTAGGCTATCACGGCTATTACACATATTACATCCACTGGGCATCAAAGTTCGCCACCAGTGCAAATATAGGGAACAAAGCAACATATCATATACACTGGCCGTCAAAATTGGCCACCAGTGCAAATAAACGCGGCAGCAAAACAAGGGCATAACTGAAACAACTTTAGAAGAGCTCAAGAAACGTTATCCTGGGTATCCACCATGCTAGCAATAAGCTTAGCAAGCTGATTAGCTTTGTCCTGTTTGGCGCTAAAATTCTCCAACGCTTGCTGTTGCACCAGAAAGTATGCAACTGAATGCTCCAGGCACTTCCGCAGTCCTTCCGCTTCTTGCCGCAACATAGCTGATCGATGTCTTTCAGCTTGTAGTTGAAACTTAAGAAACCGAACTGATTCAGACAGTGAGTTTGAATAGCTTGTGCAAGCGGTAGTGGCCAATAACTCCAACACTAAACCAAGACAGGATGTGTCACTATCCTGAACCTTATCTGCATTACTTCCTTTACCATTGCTTAATAAGGCACTCTTCCCCAATATTCTGTCAGCATTCTAAAAGAAGAAACAAGCAGACACATAACAAGTTTAGCATGTACTAGTATATGAAACTCATTTTGGTGAACCAGTTCATTAGTAAGATGGACAGGATTAAACTACCAAGTCTTCTATTGCCAAGTACTAGTACATAATAAAAGCATCAAACAAACATATATCTATGTCCTATGGTAGCAATGGAATCTTAAATTAGAACAGTTGTTCTTCAGGTTTAGGCACTTGTTCTACATGAACAGAGTACAGTAAGACGCAAGAATATAATACTTACAACTAGAAAATGAGCTCATAGACCTTACCACATTCTTGGTTCCGGACCAGTACAGAACAAGGCGTTCCCAGTCATTGTCCAGTAAATGTGTCTCAGGAGAACGTAAGGGAATTTGATGAGTTTCTTTGCCGGTGAAGTACGTTTTCTTCAGGTAATTCCGATACTGCCACCAAGCATTCTTGAAGATAGCAGAGGTATTAGCATAGGTTACCTCATCTTGAGTTTCCAAATCGGTCCTTCTCTATAGAGAAAAATGGGAAAATTTGTTTTATTATAACAATGATGGAGGTAGGATGTATGGGACGAAGCAAAGTAATTGCCATGAATAACATCACTTACACATAACTCCTGGACAAACACCTGCAACTGGCATTTTCCTTCATCTTCAGTATAATATTTCCAAGATGGGAAGATACGCACATACGATTTAACAACATCAAATGCGATAGATGCTAAACTACGACTAGCTGGTTGTGCTTCCTCCACAGGAATAAGCGTACTAACTGGTGGAGTTGGGGTTCGCCGTGATAGTACTGGACCTTTGGGCATCGGAGCTGCCTTACTAACTGCTCTTGTTTGGGAGCTCTGTGGTGGAGATGATGCTGTGTCAACAAGAACTAGGTTACTATCGGCTGGGGTTAGGGTTAGATTGGGTGAAGCTGGTTCTGTGTCCATCGTAGTAGGGGTACAATCTGCGAGAGTTTGGGTTATGTGTGGTAGGGCTGGTTCTTGTGCATGTACAACCGGGGTGCTATCTCCACCAAGAGGTAGCACTGTTTTATTTGAAGACCGTGTTTTTAGTCTGCTAGATACTGGCATTACCCGCTCCAATTCAAATGGCTGATAAACAGGAAACATAGTTGAATGTACAGACATTGTATGAGAGACAGATGCAATAGATAGTGTGGAAAAAAGAGGGCATGAAATAGTTGACATGTATATTGTTTAACTAAAACGGATAGCATGACATAATTTCACATATATGATGTCTATCTAAACTGGATAGCATAGCATAACATTATTCGAAGATATGATGAATAACTAAACAGGATCGCATGACATAATTCACCTACATGTTATCTAAGTAATCAGGATCGCATCATTTAATTCACATATGTGATTTATATGCTAAACAGAGGGCATTCGATATGATGTCTGAACTAAGAACATGGTGTTGAATATTGTGTATATGATGTCCAAACTATGCAATGCCAGACACCGTATGCATGATATGAGGAGTATAACCGTGCCAAGTTAGAGCATACACCTCAGTGGGGGAATAGGACTGGTCATCTGTCTCTGAATCCATCTCTGAGGAGCTATCGGGACCCAACAAGAGATCTGCTTTGACAGGTAGCACTGTCTGCTCTGAAGGCCTTGTTTTCACTCCATATTTTTCCATCTCCCACCCAAATGGCTGATTCACAGGAAGAGTAGTTTAATGTACAAACATTGTCGACAAATGGAAATGTAATGTAGAAAAGGATGGGCAAGATATCATTCAAATATATGATACCTGGTTAAACAGGATGGCATTGCACATTTCACATATATTATGGCTGGCTAAAAGACATGAGACTGCATAATTCCCATATATGATATAGAAACTAAACAGCTGGCATTACAGAACATGTCTAAACTAAGCAGATGACATATATGATGTCAAAAGTAGGCACTGCAAGGCAACATATGCATGATATGACTAACATCATCATGCCAAGGTAGAGCAAACACCTTGGGGGGTAAATAGGAGTGGTCAGCGGCGTCCGAATCCGCCTCAGAACAGATATCTTCCTCTAGATTACAATCTGGAGAGGGGTGGGGAGGGTTTGCCATTGAACCCACCATGGAGCGATGTCTGCATGACATTGTATTGCCACGCAAAACTCTTCTCTTTTTCTCTACATGTTCAGCATGACTGTGTACAATATCTGACATGCATACAAAAAAAATATGGTGAGATTATGTAAGGAGAGCATGCAGAAATTTAGAGTGATGGTAACAACCAGTGGATCGATGTTTTCCGTTGAACCAAAATAGCCCTAATGGATCGACGTGAATGTATAGTAATAAGTGATGCAACAAGTGTACAACCTCTTTGCCATAGCCGTGTCGACCTCAGCATCATTGGGTTGGTCGCTGAAGCAGTTGAGGCAGAGGTGGCTGTCGGAGGTGTGGAGGAAGATTTGAGGAATCTGTAGACGGCGTCCAGGGAACTGCTCTGTTGTGACAGATCATTCTGTCATTGGAGTAGCTCCGGTGAGCCGTAACACGTCAAGACTGAAGCAGCACAAGACAGACATCGTCAATCTCAAGTGGGATTCTAATAGCATCTCCAATAGATGATGTAAAATGGATGTAAAATTAACATCACCAAAAACCACCTGACTACAACAGATGAGGTAAAAAATGTTGACTCTGAACTTAACTGTCGAAACTGAAATTTACTATGGAATCTGAATGCTACTATCGAAACTGAACGCAATGGTAGCAGAGAGGCACTTGACATGTAGTTTAGGGAGGGCCTGCAGTTCATCTTGAACCTGCACCGCCCTGAGCCGCCAGCCACCACCGGCCAAACCACCGGCCCAAGCGCCGCCTCGCCGCCCCGAAACAACTCGCCACCGCCGCCCCGGCCAGCCCTCTAGGCCCCCGCCCCCAACCCTGAACCCAAAGATAGATAGTGGGGTAGCTCTCCGGCGAGCCCCCGTCCCTGCTGCGGGTGGTTCTTCCTTAACTCCGGCGAGCCCCCCCAACCCCTGAAAATCGACTGACCCAAAAGTCGATTTAGTCGACTGAAGTGTGGCTTAATCGGAGCAGAGCAACAACACGAGCGAGGGGGAGAGCAGCAGCAGCAGCTGGGCGAGCGAGCGATCGAGCGAGAGCCGGAGCAGCAGCAGCAGATCCGGATGGTATGGACGCCGCTGCCGAAGGGGCCTCGCACTTGGGGAGAGCCGCCGTGGAGATGTCGCCCGCGGCGCCGGCTTCAAGGTAGCCGTTGTCAGCGTTCTGGGAACGGGGGTCCCCAGACTTGCCTGCCCGCGGCCTGCGGCATGGCTCAAAGGGGGGGCCAGCACGGCCCATCTTCACCAACACAAACCCAAGACCCTTGCAAGGGGCCAAGCCTCGCGGGGCGGACGACGCGGAGCTTCCTCGGGCACGGCCTCGTCAGGCTGGCTCACGAGGAGGCGGAGAGATCAAGGCGGGGCACCTCACGAGGTGCCCGTGACGCAAGCCATGACGACTCAGGGCGCCAGGCGGGTGCCAGCCCGAGCAGCGTCCTCCTTTCCTCTTTGGTTCAAAGGGGGCAAGCACAGCCGCGGAGTACCGAGGCATCAGGCAAAGGTTGCCATTTCGGTGCAACGAGACCAAGACCAGGAGGACTACGAGATGGAGGTCATCGTGGAGCCCAAGACGGCGTCATCACCAGAGCTTTGCGCAGGCGAAGACTACTTTTGTCAGGATAGCTGATACTTGCTGTCCCCCCTTCAAATTAGCCCGCCATTGTTGGCTCCCTTCCTGCTCGATATTTGGGAAGAGGACCAGGGCCCCTATAAATAGGACCAGCCACCCACATAGCGGAGGGGGTTCGGTCAGTTGGCTGGAGGCAGAGAGAGAGAAAGGTGGTTGAACTCTTCTCAGTAGTTCATCCCCCCAGCCAAGAACAAACCCTCGCGAGGCTGTTCTTCCTTGTATTGTTCCTTAGCCCAAGAGGCAATCCAGCACACCACACACTAGAGTAGGGTATTACACCACAACGGTGGCCCGAACCAGTATAAACCCTGTGTCTCTTTTGTTGTTCTTTCCTTAGTTTTAGATCCTAGAATGGCGGAGAGGTGCAGGTAGGTAGGAGGCAAAATCTCCGCGCGCACCCCAGTGTTCGAACCTCAAGGGTCTGCCGAACCCGAAATCCGACATTTGGCGCGCCAGGTAGGGGTGCACCGGAATTCGTCTTCCACCACCCCGTTCTCCTCCGACCATCACGCCCATGTCTAACGCTCGTCGGGCCCGCGCCGAGCGCCGGGCCGCACTCGCTTCCCGCGTCGCCCAGACGGCCCCTATCAGTGGGCATCCACGCTGTTCCCCGTCACCTACCGTCAACACCGCCACCGGCCCGGTAGGGGACGAACAGCAAGCATCGTCTCAGCATCCATCCGTGCGGCAAGACGGCCGCACCGCAACTCCCTCGCTCGCCCTGGCTGGATCTTCGTTCCGCGCGCTTCACGCGCCCATGGAGGCTCGGGCTTCACTCATCGCGGCAAACGAGCTCCCGCGCTACCGTCCCATCGACGACGTCTACGAAGAATGGCTCGGCCGCCTCGCCGAGCTCGTCCGCGCCGCGGGGGGCTCTCCTGCGCCGTCCGTTCCGCTGCACCGCACCCCTCCCCGCGCGGGCGATGAGGCTCCGGCGGCGCCCCGGCCGCCTCCTCCTCAAGAAGACGCCATGGCTCCAAGGCGCGTGGCCCCTAGGCGGAACCCGCTCCGCCAGGTGCCAGCGCGGCAAGAACAGAGCTGCCAAGAAGTCCCTCGCCCACCAGAAGCTGCCCGGGCGCTCCCTGCTCCAGCACGTCGCGACCATCCTCCTGCTCCAGCGCGTGGGGACATGCAAGACCAAGCTCCCCGTCACCCAAGGCCTCCCGTGGCCACAGCAGGCTGCCGCGCCTTCACCATCGAGCTACGCAGCGTCGCGTGGACCGGCAAGTTCAAGCCAGACTTGCCTCCTCGCTACGACGGCACGGCTGACCCTGCAGAGTCCCTCTAGCTCTACGAGCTGGGCATCGAAGCTGCCAACGGAGACGAGAAGGTCATGGCGAACTGGTTCCCCATGGCACTCAAGGGCGGGGCCCGCACCTGGCTCCTGAACCTGGCTCCAGGCACAGTCTCCTCTTGGGACGAGATGCGCACCCACTTCATCGCCAACTTCCAATGCACTCGCAACCGGCCACCCGCCATAAGCGACATGCGCCGCATCAAGCAACAGCCCGGGGAGACCTTGCAGAAGTACATCCAGTGCTTCAACAACGCACGCCTCAAAATTCCCAAGGTGACTGAGGAGGCCATCATCTCGGCCTTCTTCGACGACGTGCGCGACGTCAAGATGAAGGAGGAGCTGGCGATGCATAAAGACCTGTGCACTTCCTTGGAGCTGTTCAACTTGGCGAACAAGTGCGCCAGGGCTGAGGAAGGGCGTCTCTCCCTCCTCGAGCTGCCTGCCATAGACCCAGAAGAGAAGAAGCTCAAGGCCAAGGATGTGAAGCGCAAGGGGGCTGCCGTGCTCGCGGCAGAACCAGACACCAAGCGGGGCAGAGATCAGCCCGAACCTTCCAAGGGCAGCCGGTACTGTGTGTACCATGACCTCCACACCCACAACACCAACGAATGTCAAGAACTCCGAGCTGTGCGAAAAGGAAGGATCGGCCGTCGCCTCGACCGCGGTGACCGGGGCTACGGTCGAGGAGGAGGAAGGAACGCAGGACGCTGGGAAGACCGTGGCCCGCGCCAAGGGTGGTGCGACCAACCTCGCGAGGATCGCTAGCAAGACCCGCCTCGCGAGAGAGGATGGAGGGATCAGCCTCGCGAGGGAGACTGGAGGGATCAGCCTCGCGAGGATCGCCCACAAGGCAACGCAGGCCTCCCACCGTTGCCGCCGCAGCCAAGGAGAAACAAGGACCGCCACCAGGACGAGGAGGCTGGGGGCTTCCAGGAGCCGCGCACGATCACCTGCATCTTGGGCGGAGCACAAGCCCCCGCCACTCAGCTTATCTTCAAGCAGTTTGCCCGTGAAGTGAAGGCAGTCCTCCCCAGGCTCGAAGCCACGCGCCCTCTCAGGTGGTCGGCGTGCGCCATCACGTTCAGCTCAGTAGACCAGCTCAAGTGTGCGGCTACAACCGGAGTTCTCCCGATGCTTTGCTCCCCAATCATCAGCAACGTGGTGGTCACCAAGACCCTCATCGATGGCGGGGCAGGGCTCAACGTCTTGTCCGTGGAAACATTCAACAACCTCCAAGTGCCCTACAGCCAGCTTCAGCCAACCAAGCCTTTCTCCGGTATCACCGACGGCTCCATGGTCCCGATTGGGCAGGTCCGCCTCCCTGTCACCTTCGGGGCACGCGACAACTACCGCACCGAGCTCATCGACTTCGACGTCGCCCACAATAGCCTACCGTACAACGCCATCCTTGGGTACCCAGCACTGGCCAAGTTCATGGCCGTAACTCACCACGGCTACAACGTCCTCAAGATGCCAGGAAGCGGTGGAGTCATCACGGTGCCATGTGAAGAGAAGGACGCGGTGTGTTCCCTGGAACGAGCCTTTCAGGCCGCATCACTGGAAGACCCGGATCACGGAACCAGAAGGCTTCCCGAGGCCGCCCCCAAGAAGAAGAAGACATCGTCCGGCCCGGCCCCTCAGGAGGCAGGCCCCTCTGGGCCCGCGCCTGCCCAGGAGGAACCTCCCTCCATCGCATAGGGAAGCGCGCCCGGCGCCCTCCTCAGGCAGGGCTCGGGGGCTCTCCCCTGGAGGGCCACCGACCTAGCTAGGGTCACGAGGGAGGCGCTTGGGCACCACCTGGAGGCGTGTTTTGAAGCATGTTTCCTTCGAGAAGGAGCAAGGCAAGGAGATCCAGACCCTCAGGAGTTCGTCAGCAAGGCCATTCAGGAGCTACGGGAGTCAAGAGTCATGAGAGGCGGCCGTCGCCTACTAGCAGTGGCCCCCCATCCAGGCGAGGGTGGCGGGTTGCGCGTCTGCATCGATGTACCAGGGCTCAACCAAGTCACCTCCCTGGAGCGCCTCTGGCCCTCGTGAGTGGGGCGCTGCGGAGGTCCACCCCACAGCTACATTCGCATGCCTTACGGTTTGCCGAGCGCGGCTGACATGTACCAGTGCCTCATGAGGGGCATCGCGGAGGCACGAGAGGCCAGGCGTTCCGCTGCCCTGGCAGAGATGGAGATGGCCCACGAGGAGCCGCCAGCGCCTCCGGAGCCTCCCGAGGCCCCTGGGCCTGGGGGCACATGAGGATCGGCTTCCGCAGCCCACCGAGTCTGCTACACCAACACCCCTTCGTCTTCAACATCATCAGGTGACATCTTTCGAGTTTTACTTCCAACTGGGAGCGCCCCCAGGGCTGCATTATTCCCAGGCCGCGTGGGTCTATCCCTGCGGCGTGTATCCCCTTTTATTCCATGTTGTTAGCTTACCTTGTTGGGGGCGCCACTCGGGCTGCATCATCCCTAAGCCGCTCGGGCCAGGCCCAGCGGCACATATCCCATCTGCGTTTATTTCCGGTTATGCGCTAGAATCACCATGCTTGATTATTTGATGCTGGTCCACGGCACCTCTTCTTCTCCATGATGACCACTTGCACGTTAAAGGGGGGGTACCTAAGCATCGCGACTCAGGGCTCTTACTGGCTCTCCAGCCCTCACCCTCTGGCCTTGACCACGGCATCGCGACCTGGCATACCAGCGACGGCTGAGACCAGCTCGAGGGCCGGGACCCGAGGACGTAGAGTGCGGGCATCTAACCAAATTTGCAGGGACACATCACAAGATAAGGCCCAGTGCCAGGCGTAACCCGCCTAGAGGTACGGCCCCGTGAGTCCCACGCTGGCTCACGGGTGCCCAGATACACCTTGCTAGGCCCTACCGTGCCAGCCATGTGTCAGGGCGGGGCTGTACACTCCCCAGGGGCTCCTCCCGGAGGGGGGCCCCCTCCCACGTACCAGTGGAAGCACCATGCGCCGCGCTGGCTGACGACACTGCCGAGGAGCAGCTATGCCCGTACACATACGGTAGCACTATGCTCCGCTCTGGTGATAAACAACTGAGGGTGGCCCCGGGGCCGCATCAACCTCAGGGAGCCCAGAGCTCAGTGTCTAGCCTCATCGTAACGCCTCCCCTCGGGAGTGCCGCGCGAGGGGGCTGGGCACGGGGGTTGCGCCTAGGTCACACCCAGACGCACGCCGCCCAGCCAGGTCCCCCCGGGCCTGGTTCGTCGCGCGTCTCTCCCCGAGTGGAGCCAAGGTACGAAGGCCGTTTGAGCGTCAAGGGGGACTCCTGAGCATCGCGACTCAGGAGCCTAACTGGTCACGTAGCCCCTCACTCCGTGGCCCCGTCCTGGTTTCCGGTCGGGACCATCGCTGGGTGAGGCACGCGCGCGGCCGGGCTCTGCAGACATAGAACGGTAGGTCCACCCACAACACACCTCCCTACTTGATGTTCGTGTGCCAAGGGGGACTCCTGAGCATCGCGACTCAGGAGCCTAACTTGTCACGTAGCCCCTCACTCCTTGGTCCCGTCCTGGTTTCCGGTCGGGACTATTGCTGGGTGAGGTACGCGCGGGGCCGGGCTTTGCCTGCGTAGAACATAAGCAAGTAGGAAGGAAAAGCGCAAATTTCAAGGAATTCAAAAGCAAATATTACAGTCCACACTGTTATCTCATTGCCAAACGCAAGTTTAAACGCCTCCCCGAGGCATGATACGTGTGTAGGAATTGAAAGCCGGATAGGAGCCACGACAGAGTCACTTGTCAGCGGGGGAGCAGCGCGGAGTGGGTTCGCCTCACGGAGCAGCAGGGTCAGCAGCGCCTTGCTCCGGCTTGGTGCTGAAGGCCCAGAACTTCCCCAGCAGAGCCTCCGCGCGACCCTTCTCGGCCTCGACAGCGGCAGTGCCACGCTCACCACTCACTGGCTCTAGCAGGCTGTCGAGGTCGACACCGGGATCGCTAAGGTAGATGTGGGTGAGGACCCGTGTCAGTGCTGCAGAAGACAGGACACGCACCTCGGCCTCGGCCGTTGGGCCAAGGCCAAGGGCGACATCTTCAAGAGCGTGAACCAGGAAGGGAAGCAGCTTGGCGGGGCCGTCCTCGGCGCCAGCCAGCGAGCTCTCCAGGCCGCTGTCGTAAAGCGTCCTCAGCGAGGAGCGAGCCTTCGCCTCCAACTCCGTGAAGGCCGCGCGGTCCTCGGCAAGAACCAGGGCCTTGCCGTCCAGCTCGGCCTTCCTCGCCCCCAACTCCTGCTCCAGCGCGCCTAGGCGGTCGCGGCGCTTCCTGAGCTTGGCCTCCCGGCCCTCGATGGCTGCCTCGCGAGCCTTCACGCCTTCTTACTGCTCTTGGCGAAGGCGGACCTCTTTCACGAGCTGATCCCGCAGGCCTTGCAGCTCGTCCTCCAGCGCCTTGCAGCGACCACGGACATCGACCACCACCCCCAGGGCTGCATCACGAGCAGCCTTCGCCTCAAGGACGGCCTACTTCTCCTCGTCGCATGCCGTCGAGGCCTGGACCAGCGCCGCCCGAACCGAAGCGTCGGAGCGAACCCATCCAGAAGCTAGCTCCAAACACCTGGCCACCAAGCGGGGGTCGGCGCCAAAAAGATCCTGCCGCAGTCGGTCCAGCTCAGCAATAGCATGATCCAGAACGGCAGAAGGAGTCGGAGAGACAGCAGCCGGTGGGTAGGAGGAGAAGGCGGCAGCGCAGCCGCGACATCCTGAGGCGGAGTCTGCCGCGCCCCGACAGCTGTAGTGGCGGCGGCAGGCAAGAGTACCTCGGGAGCCACTTGGGCCATGGGGGCTGAGCTTGCCCCAGCCGGCTCAGCCAGGCCTCGCGAGGACGACCGGGCAGGAGAAGCCTGTGAGTCGCGGTCACTGTGATGCCCGGACAATTAAGCTACAGTGATCCCCCACTAAGGATGCCACGTCACCTCGGTTACTGTTGATGAACTCTAGATAATTCAAAACCGATTCAAATTCAAACTGAATTAAAAGCAAACATTAAAAGTTTTCAAAACTTTAAAACTAAAATGTTCTAGTTGTAGAAAATAAATCATAAATAATATTGATGCAGAAACCACATTTTGATAAAATATTTAGATGCAAGAAATTAATTAAAACTGGGGTTAAACAATTACTTAAATGCTTTTAAAAGGATTAAACTATTACAAACCATTTTGTTTTGAAGAGCTAAATTAATAGTGGCAAAGGCACAATTTGTAACACTAAATTTGGTGCCACTTTTGTAATTTATAAAAACTAAAATAAATAGCAACTATAATAAATCGAAAAGGATAAATAAAAAGAAAACAGAGAAAAAGGAAAGAAAGAAAACCCCGGACCTTCCCCCTCCCCTTCGGCCGTTTGGCCCAACTAGGCATCCAGCCCACCAGCCCACAGGCCCAGCCCCCCCATCACTCCCTTATCCCCTCTCCCCCGAAACCCTAATCCAACCACCCCACATCTCTCTCCCCGATCCAGATCAGGATCGGGGGAACGAACCAACATCGCCCCCAACGCCAGCGCCGCCCGGATCGACACCACGCCGGCGCCCCTCGCCGAATCGCTCCCCCGACGCTAACGCCGCCACTCCGTCGCCTGCAGCACAGGCGCCTGCCCCCTCGACCCGAGCTAAATCGGGGGGCACGGCCCCGCGGCGCCCCGAGCCTCGGCGCTGCTCCTCACCGCCGTCATCGCCTCGCCTCCTAACCTCTCCCTCGCGCTACTCCGGCCACCCCGAGCCTCCCCGAACACGCTGCCATAACCCCTACGGCCCTCGTGAGCTCTCCCTCTCCTCTCTCTCGCGCGTGCACACGCTCGCCGTGCTTGACCGCGCGCGCCGTCGCCGCGCTGCTCGCCCGCCTCCCCCGCGCGTCGTCCTCGCGCTGGTTGCCCCGTCGCCGCGCCTCTCGCCCGCCTGTTGCCGCACACGCGCACCCGAGCCTCGCCTCGCCCCAATCGCTGCCAAGCGAGGCCAGCGTCGCCTCGCCCTCCCTGCTCGCCCGTGCGCGTCCGCGCTTTCCGCTGCCGCGGCCATGCCGCGCCCGCGCCCTAGCCTCTCCTCCTGCTGTCTGCTGCTGCTCTGCACCGGCAGCCCCACGCGGCCCCACTCGCCCTCGCTACATCGCCGCGGCCTGCCCCGGCCTCCTCTGCCACGCGCCCGCGCGCTCACCGCTCCCGCGGCTGCACTGCCCGGGCCTCGAATCCGTCACCGGCGACCTCGCCTCGCACCGGGCGGGTTGCACCCCAGCGCCTGGATGCGCCCCACCGGGCGCCCGTTGCGCCAGATCGGGCTGCGCCCTGTGCCTGCTAAGGCCAGGGGCCAATGACATGTGGGGCCCACCCCCTGGAACTTTTAAAAAAAAGGAATAAAAATAATAGTAAAAATAATAATTAATTAGTTAAGATAATCAATTAACTTAGTTAATCATGTTAGTTAATCTAATTAACACTGTTAATTAGCCTTAATTTTTGATTAGGTAAACACTGAATGACAATTGGGCCCCACTGCCTTGTTTGACCGGTCAACGGTCAACGCTGACCGCTGACATCATGATGACGCAATAAACATTTTCGAATTAAATTAATTTCTGATAAATCTAAAAATGATTAAATCTTTTAAAATTAATATAAAATAAACCGTAGCTCAGATGGAAAAACTTTCTACATGAAAGTTGCTCAGAACGACGAGACGAATTCGGATACGCAGCCCGTTCGTCCGCCACGCGTCCCTAGCATAGACAACCTGCAACATTTCACCTCCTGTTCATCTGTCCGAAAACGCGGAACCCCGGGGATACTTTCCCGGATGTTTCCCCCCTTCGCCGATATCACCTATCCCTGCGTTAGGTCACCCCTAGCAACGTATTGCCACGTCTTGCTTTGTGTTACATTTGATTGCTCTGTTATTTATTTTTTTCCCCCTCCGTTACTTCTTTCCGGTAGACTACGAGACTGACGCTGCTGCTGGTACCCCAATCGACTACGGTGTTGACGACCCCTCTCTCTTGGCAGAGCAACCAGACAAGCCCCCCTTGATCACCAGATATCGCCTACTCTCCTCTATACTGCTTGCATTAGAGTAGTGTAGCATGTTACTGCTTTCCGTTATTCCTATCCTGATGCATAGCCTGTCCTTGCTACTACTGTTGTTACCATTACCTGCTATCCTACTGCTTAGTATAGGATGCTAGTATTCCATCAGTGGCCCTACACTCTTGTCTGTCTGCCATGCTATACTACTGGGCCGTGATCACTTTGGGAGGTGATCACGGGCATATACAATATACTTTACACAGTTACATTACCTGTGATACTGTTCGGAGATGGGGGCTGAAGGGGCAGGTGGCTCCATCCCGGTAGAGGTGGGACTGGGTTCCCGACGGCCCCCGACTGTTACCTTGTGGAGGAGCGATAGGGCAGGTTCAGACCACCTAGGAGAGAGGTGGGCCTGGCCCTGGTCGGCGTTCACGGGTACTTAACACGCTTAACGAGATCTGGGTATTTGATCTGAGTCTGGCCATTTGGTCTATACGCACTAACCATCTACGTGGGAGTAGTTATGGGTATCCCGGCGTCGTGGTATCAGCCGAAGCCTTCGTGACGTCAGCGACTGAGTGGCACGCGCCGGATTGGAACGTAAGCCTGCTCTTGTATTAAGGGGGCTAGTTTTGCTTCCGGCCGCGTTCGCAACGTGCAGGTGTGCTAAGGGCGATGGGCCCAGACCCCTGTGTGCTTAGGTTTAGACCGGCGTGCTGACCTCTCTGTTGTGCCTAGGTGGGGCTGAGACGTGTTGATCTTCCGAGGCCGGGCATGACCCAGGAAAGTGTGTCCGGCCAAATGGGATCGAGCGTGTTGGGGAATGTGGTGCACCCCTGCAGGGAAGTTAATCTATTCGAATAGCCGTGATCTTCGGTAACAGGACGACTTGGAGTTGTACCTCGACCTTATGACAACTAGAACCAGATACTTAATAAAATACACCCTTCAAAGTGCCAGATACAACCGGTGTTCGCTCTCTCACAGGGCAACGAGGGGAGGATCATCGGTTAGGGTTATGCTATGCGATGCTACTTGGAGGACTTCAGTCTACCCTCTTCTACATGCTGGAAGATGGAGGTGGCCAGAAGCGTAGTCTTCGACAGGATTAGCTATCCCCCTCTTATTCTGGCTTTCTGCAGTTCAGTCCACCGATATGGCCCTTTACCCATTTGCCCATGCATATGTAGTGTAGCTCCATGCTTGCGAGTACTTTGGATGAGTACTCACGGTTGCTTTCTCCCTCCTTTCCCCCTATCCCTTCTACCTGGTTGTCGCAACCAGATGTTGGAGCCCAGGAGCCAGACGCCACCTTCGACGACGACTCCTACTACACCGGTGGTGCCTACTACTACGTGCAGCCCGCTAGCGGCGACCAGGAGTAGTTTAGGAGGATCCCAGGCAGGAGGCCTGCGCCTCTTTCGATCTGTATCCCAGTTTGTGCTAGCCTTTTTAAGGCAAACTTGTTTAACTTATGTCTGTACTCAGATATTGTTGCTTCCGCTGACTCGTCTATGATCGAGCTCTTGTATTCGAGCCCTCGAGGCCCCTGGCTTGTAATATGATGCTTGTATGACTTATTTTTATTTGTAGAGTTGTGTTGTGATATCTTCCCGTGAGTCCCTGATCTTGATCGTACACGTTTGCGTGTATGATTAGTGTACAATTAAATCGGGGGCGTCACAAGTTGGTATCAGAGCCGACTGCCTGTAGGAATCGCCCTTTCAAACTCCTTAGCCGAAGTCGAGTCTAGTGAGTGAAAACTGTTTACTAACATGGCTGTGTGCCTTACGGGCCCACATGGCCATTTGGGTGGTATTAGAATCTTTTACTCCTCGACCTTTACTCTGGGATTCTGAACTCTCTTCTATTCGGGTTAAATGAATTTTGCTAAATCTAACATTAGGATCTCGTTATCACTTTCACCCGGAGAGCCCCTTATTACTGATGATCGTCTGCTGCACGTGAAGACCCTGAAGATACTCACCGCTGTTAACCCGAGAACTTGCGTTCATCGCGTTTACAATTCCCCTTCCACCGTCAACCCTTATGGATAAATACTTGCAGTTGTTATGCTTGCATACATCCCTAGTTGGTCTTGTTATTACAAGATACCCCGAAATACTCGTTGTATTTTCGAGAATCCTTTGAGCTTACTGCCTTGCTGTTCTTTGTCACCTGAATACCCCTATGGATAAATCCTCGCACTTATCGAGTATCCGCTCATTCCCAGTTGTTCATGTGTTCCGCAAAGGACTTTGAAATACCTTTCGATCTTCCAAAAATCCTCAGGAGCCTATTGCTCTTGAAATTCTTGCTTGCTTACATTTTGGTTAATCCAATAAGTCTAGTAATCCTATTGGCATCCTTTGTCACTATCATTTTAAGTCCGTTGATTCTATATGTGTGTGAATGCACGCAATCATCAGTTGATCATTATAAATTACCTTCCGGCTCAGACGTCTTTCGAACATGAGCTGGTTCTTGGCCAATCAGATTGCCATCGATCTTACCCCTAAGTCTAGTTGACTTATCCATCCTTGATCAAAGCTTTTGCTCCTGATCCCTTGAATTGAAAATCATAATTACTATGCTATTTAGATGTTGAATTATTCAAATGTTCTATAAATTGATGCATTTGCATTCTTTCTTCCTCTGATTGGGTATTGATACTCACATCAGCTCCATTGTGGATCGCCATATCCACTGTTGGATTATTATCCGACAGTGTCCTTCATAATTAATCACCTTGTGAGTTCTTTCTCTGATACATAATGCCTTTGGTAAATTGTATCCTCTCCTTTTGCCAACCATGCTCTGCTTTCCAGCTGGTGATATCTACTCTTGACGATTGTGTTATATTTTTCCACGATACCCTAACGGGTTGATCCGATGCCTTCCTTTATATGTGTGAACTCGGAAGTTTTCACGAGTCATACTCATCTGGTATTTCACCAGGTAAAACTTTCAACACTAAGGCCTTTATCAAAGCGAAAAGTGAATGGAAGGTTATACATTGAAGAAGTGGGAGTCGACCTTGAACTTTGTGTTCATGCCCATGGACATGATGTAGATCCTATCATGGAAACTTCTTGTAATAATAACTATTTCCTTGGTATAATATCATCTGGTATCTGTGAATTGATCCTTTGCTATCATGGCTCCAACCATGATTGATCCCCTTTGATTCCATTTCTCAGACAAGATGAAGTACTTGTCTTCTGCAGATCACTTCACGTGTCCACCCTCTACTCTGCTCTACCGTCGAGTATTACAATCTGGTATCTCAAGAATATCATGGAACATCATAACTTCTTATGGGTTCTTCATCAATTGTTATTACTCACCAGGTCCAATTGTTCTTAGGTTCTGGGTTGTTGTCAACCGAGGCCACCGACTAGTGAAATTATTCCGCACTACAAATCAAATACCCCTAGTATTTTTACTGGGAAATTCTGAATTCAATCTGGTCATTCCTAGACTATCGGCTGCATCCTGGTCTTGCTATCTTTGACTGTGCTACCTCGTCCTTCTCTGGTGCACGAGTTCTTTAGTGTGTGAACACGACTTACGTCGAGCTTTCAACATCATGTTGCTTGTCTTGAAGGGCAACTTTGGTTCTGAGCTTGCATCTTATATATTGATCCTATAACTTGTCGCTTCGTTATTCCCTTTCTTGTTGCCATTGATGTTTGATTGCATCTTCATGAAACCTTTCGACAAATGGTCTGTGATGTGTAAATTTTAAACTTCTAGCAACCCTATTGCTTTGAAGTTAATGGTCTACAGTTTCATTCTAAATCTATTGCTTATTGAATCATCATTCGAACATTGATCGTGCTACCTAGTCCAGATTCCTGGGTGCACCCTTCTATCATTGCTCAGTGGTGTATGTTTCCCTCGAGCATACATCATTATATCTTTTGATCCGACAAATGATATTTCCTTGTTCACATAATTGTGGAAATCAATCCATCTTTTGAAAATCTCAATGAATTGTCTCTGAGTTCATCAGCCACCTCTTCATCCTCCCCTTGGTTTAATGATGAACTCTTGTGTTGGAACTCGCTTCCATAGTACATTTCCCAAGAATCTTACATTGTCGTCTCGTCAATTTTGTTGCACCTTTTCTTCTCAGGCATCCTGAGTCTGAGGCATCCTGGCACCAATCAGATCTGAATCTCGGTCGGATATGATGGTTGAACATATTTCCAAGAGTTATTACATTGGTCCTTATATATCGGTAGGGTGATGTCATGCCTAGAACACCTGGCCGGAGGACCTATTGTTATAGTTCTTCCTTTTAGCAAGGTTATCCATTCTTCCATGAGGAAATTGTAAGGCTTATTGTACAAGTTGTTCCTGATGGATCCTTCATGTATCCGAAGTGTAGTCTTTGCTTGACGACCATATCAATGCTATCTCGAAGCATGTCTATGGTACTCCGCTTTTCAACAAGAACATTTGAAGCCCAATACTAAAGGTTTCCTGCTCAATTATCCAAACACCGTTGTATGGATAATGTCATGAAATTTCTCTCCCCTACCTAAGGAGTTTTCTACATTATATCATGTCGTGGATATCATGCACTGCTTGTCCTTGGGAAGGATATACCCTGAAATATGTGTTTAAACACATTTTTCCTTTCCATTGTTCTGTTTAACCTGATAATCATAATTTCCTTTCCATTGATTGGTTTAACCTTTCTTGTGATCTATATGATCTAAGCAGTAATTATTCACTGCTTATGTAAACACCTCGTTGTACCACCCTGTCAGTAAGACCCTGTTACTATTGTTGATGATATTCCGGTAACCACCGATGGGCGAGAACTTTGCCTATTGGTCCGCCTCGTTTCGACGAGCAGGAAAATGGTTCTCTTCGTCCCTCGCCCTTGGTACCGACATTGTTGCCGACATAACTGATAGGCTATCCTCTGACATGCCTTGCTTGCATGATTGTGCAAGACGTCATCGCTTTTCCTACTTTTAACCCACATTGTGTGCCCATAACCCACAGTTCCACAGGATCGAAACCTGACTCTCCTATACACCCTGTTGTGGAAGTTATTCCTCGCGCTTGGCTTCGTATTTAATTCATGGGCCACCTTCCTAATGCTCTATTCTGGTATCAGACGCAATACTTACTCTCGCTGCTCTGAAACCCTTTCTCACTCTGGTTCAGACTTCGAGCAACTATCTATCCACTTGGAACCTCTTATTGTACCTTCGTACCTTACTCTTGATGTATTCAATATGTTCAGCTCGAGAGATAATCTTACGCTCATTCATGGGTTAACCCCCAGATTGTTTCCCTCATAAGCATTCTGTCGTAGCCGAGCTGCCCCTTACCTATTCGTAAGTACGTTGGAGTTCCCGAGAAAAGGACGACATCACCATGATGACCTGAAGCAGAGAAATGAAGACATCAATGTAATGGATCGACCTCTTCGAGAAGAGCAACCAACACCGAGAAGATCCGTTAGAATTTCGTAACCAATCTCTCCCCCTTACTCCCCTCGTAAATCTCGGGACGAGATTTCTTGTAGTGGAGGAGAATTGTGACGCCCGGATAATTAAGCTACAGTGATCCCCCACTAAGGATGCCACGTCACCTCGGTTACTGTTGATGAACTCTAGATAATTCAAAACCGATTCAAATTCAAACTGAATTAAAAGCAAACATTAAAAGTTTTCAAAACTTTAAAACTAAAATGTTATAGTTGTAGAAAATAAATCATAAATAATATTGATGCAGAAACCACATTTTGGTAAAATATTTAGATGCAAGAAATTAATTAAAACTGGGGTTAAACAATTACATAAATGCTTTTAAAAGGATTAAACTATTACAAACCATTTTGTTTTGAAGAGCTAAATTAATAGTGGCAAAGGCACAATTTGTAACACTAAATTCGGTGCCACTTTTGTAATTTATAAAAACTAAAATAAATAGCAACTATAATAAATCGAAAAGGATAAATAAAAAGAAAACAGAGAAAAAGGAAAGAAAGAAAACCCCGGACCTTCCCCCTCCCCTTCGGCCGTTTGGCCCAACTGGGCATCCAGCCCACCAGCCCACAGGCCCAGCCCCCCCCATCACTCCCTTATCCCCTCTCCCCTGAAACCCTAATCCAACCACCCCACATCTCTCTCCCCGATCCAGATCAGGATCGGGGGAACGAACCAACGTCGTCCCCGACGCTAGCGCCGCCCGGATCGACACCACGCCGGTGCCCCTCGCCGGATCGCTCCCCCGACGCTAACGCCGCCTCTCCGTCGCCTGCAGCACAGGCGCCTGCCCCCTCGACCCGAGCTAAATCGGGGGGCTCGGCCCCGCGGCGCCCCGAGCCTCGGCGCTGCTCCTCACCGCCGTCATCGCCTCGCCTCCTCACCTCTCCCTCGCGCTACTCCGGCCACCCCGAGCCTCCCCGAGCACGTTGCCAAAACCTCTACGGCCCTCGTGAGCTCTCCCTCTCCTCCTCTCTCTCGCGCGTGCACACGCTCGCCGTGCTTGACCGCGCGCGCCGTCGCCGCGCTGCTCGCCCGCCTCCCCCGCGCGTCGTCCTCGCACTGGTTGCCCCGTCGCCGCGCCTCTCGCCCGCCTGTTGCCGCACACGCGCACCCGAGCCTCGCCTCGCCCCAATCGCTGCCAAGCGAGGCCAGCGTCGCCTCGCCCTCCCTGCTCGCCCGCGCGCGTCTGCGCTTTCCGCTGCCGCGGCCATGCCGCGCCCGCGCCCTAGCCTCTCCTCCTGCTGTCTGCTGCTGCTCTGCACCGGCAGCCCCACGCGGCCCCACTCGCCCTCGCTACATCGCCGCGGCCTGCCCCGGCCTCCTCTGCCACGCGCCCGCGCGCTCACCACGCCCGCGGCCGCAATGCTCGGGCCTCGAATCCGTCGCCGGCGACCTCGCCTCGCACCGGGCGGGTTGCACCCCAGCGCCTGGATGCGCCCCGCCGGGCGCCCGTTGCGCCAGATCGGGCTGCGCCCTGTGCCTGCTAAGGCCAGGGGCCAATGACATGTGGGGCCCACCCCCTGGAACTTTAAAAAAAGGAATAAAAATAATAGTAAAAATAATAATTAATTAGTTAAGATAATCAATTAACTTAGTTAATCATGTTAGTTAATCTAATTAACACTGTTAATTAGCCTTAATTTTTGATTAGGTAAACAGTGAATGACAATTGGGCCCCACTGCCTTGTTTGACCGGTCAACGGTCAAGGCTGACCGCTGACGTCATGATGACGCAATAAACATTTTCGAATTAAATTAATTTCTGATAAATCTAAAAATGATTAAATCTTTGAAAATTAATATCAAATAAATCGTAGCTCAGATGGAAAAACTTTGTACATGAAAATTGCTCAGAACGACGAGACGAATTCGGATACGCAGCCCGTTCGTCCGCCATGCGTCCCTAGCATAGACAACCTGCAACATTTCACCTCCTGTTCATCTGTCCGAAAACGCGGAACCCCGGGGATACTTTCCCGGATGTTTCCCCCCTTCGCCGATATCACCTATCCCTGCGTTAGGTCACCCCTAGCAACGTATTGCCGCGTCTTGCTTTGTGTTACATTTGATTGCTCTGTTATTTATTTTGTTCCCCCTCCGTTACTTCTTTCCGGTAGACTACGAGACTGACGCTGCTGTTGGTACCCTGATCGACTACGGTGTTGACGACCCCTCTCTCTTGCCAGAGCAACCAGGCAAGCCCCCCCTTGATCACCAGATATCGCCTACTCTCCTCTATACTGCTTGCATTAGAGTAGTGTAGCATGTTACTGCTTTCCGTTATTCCTATCCTGATGCATAGCCTGTCCTTGCTACTACTGTTGTTACCATTACCTGCTATCCTACTGCTTAGTATAGGATGCTAGTATTCCATCAGTGGCCCTACACTCTTGTCCGTCTGCCATGCTATACTACTGGGCCGTGATCACTTCGGGAGGTGATCACGGGCATATACAATATACTTTACACAGTTGCATTACCTGTGATACTGTTCGGAGATGGGGGCTGAAGGGGCAGGTGGCTCCATCCCGGTAGAGGTGGGCCTGGGTTCCCGACGGCCCCCGACTGTTACCTTGTGGCGGAGCGATAGGGCAGGTTCAGACCACCTAGGAGAGAGGTGGGCCTGGCCCTGGTCGGCGTTCGCGGGTACTTAACACGCTTAACGAGATCTGGGTATTTGATCTGAGTCTGGCCATTTGGTCTATACGCACTAACCATCTACGTGGGAGTAGTTATGGGTATCCCGGCGTCGTGGTATCAGCCGAAGCCTTCGTGACGTCAGCGACTGAGCGGCGCGCGTCGGATTGGAACGTAAGCCTGCTCTTGTATTAAGGGGGCTAGTTTTGCTTCCGGCCGCATTCGCAACGTGCAGGTGTGCTAAGGGCGATGGGCCCAGACCCCTGTGTGCTTAGGTTTAGACCGGCGTGCTGACCTCTCTGTTGTGCCTAGGTGGGGCTGAGACGTGTTGATCTTCCGAGGCCGGGCATGACCCAGGAAAGTGTGTCCGGCCAAATGGGATCGAGCGTGTTGGGGAATGTGGTGCACCCCTGCAGGGAAGTTAATCTATTCGAATAGCCGTGATCTTCGGTAACAGGACGACTTGGAGATTGTACCTCGACCTTATGACAACTAGAACCAGATACTTAATAAAATACACCCTTCAAAGTGCCAGATACAACCGGTGTTCGCTCTCTCACAGGGCAACGAGGGGAGGATCATCGGTTAGGGTTATGCTATGCGATGCTACTTGGAGGACTTCAGTCTACCCTCTTCTACATGCTGCAAGATGGAGGTGGCCAGAAGCGTAGTCTTCGACAGGATTAGCTATCCCCCTCTTATTCTGGCTTTCTGTAGTTCAGTCCACCGATATAGCCCTTTACCCATTTGCCCATGCATATGTAGTGTAGCTCCTTGCTTGCGAGTACTTTGGATGAGTACTCACGGTTGCTTTCTCCCTCCTTTCCCCCTATCCCTTCTACCTGGTTGTCGCAACCAGATGTTGGAGCCCAGGAGCCAGATGCCACCTTCGACGACGACTCCTACTACACCGGTGGTGCCTACTACTACGTGCAGCCCGCTGGCGGCGACCAGGAGTAGTTTAGGAGGATCCCAGGCAGGAGGCCTGCGCCTCTTTCGATCTGTATCCTAGTTTGTGCTAGCCTTCTTAAGGCAAACTTGTTTAACTTATGTCTGTACTCAGATATTGTTGCTTCCGCTGACTCGTCTATGATCGAGCTCTTGTATTCGAGCCCTCGAGGCCCCTGGCTTGTAATATGATGCTTGTATGACTTATTTTTATTTGTAGAGTTGTGTTGTGATATCTTCCCGTGAGTCCCTGATCTTGATCGTACATGTTTGCGTGTATGATTAGTGTACGATTAAATTGGGGGCGTCACAGTCACCCTCCTTTGCGGGCTGAAGCGCCGCCACGGATGGAACCTCGGGAGCCCCCTTCGGCTTCTTTGCTGTAGGCTCCAGCCTATCCAAAAGATGCGGACGTCAAGCCTCAGAAGAAGAGCAAGAGATAAAGACAAGAATCGAATGCTTACGGGTCGTCACCAGTTAGCTCAAGCGGCCTCCGGCCAAATTTGAAGCCTGAAAGCTGGTTGGAAGGGTCAACCTCGGGAATCTTGGAGGTGGAAGGTGCGTCTGTGGTTCGCCCCGGGGCCGGGGGAGACCCGCGGGAGATCAGCCTGGTCCTGTCCTTCATCGGGATCAGGGGCGAGCTCCCGCCGTCCTGCTCGTCATTGTCCTCGTCGTCATCTTCGTCGTCATCCTCATCGTCATCGCTCGGAGAGAGGCGGAGAACACGGGACCTGCGCCAGGGGAGGGGATCCCTCGACTCTCCGTCAGTCGCCTCGGAGTCAGGCCCTTTTCCCTGCTCCCCTCCTTCCTCCTCTTCGCTGGAGTCGCTGGAGGGCACGTCCACCGGTCCCTCGGGAGCTTCCAGGGGCACGGGCCCCTCCCCGTTGAAGACGGGCATGGACTTCACCACCCGCTCCCAGTCGTCACGGAGGAACAAGGCCGTAGGAGCGCCCTCCAACCTCGCCACATTGCCCCCGACCAGAAATTGGAGAACCGCAGCCAGGTCTCCGTCGGCCAAGGCCGCGGGGCTCGGACGGGGCCTCCACATTGGAAGTGAGTACTGCCGAAGCGGAGCCAGCTGGTGCTATAGGAACTCCCTCAGCAGCGACGCGCCGGTCAGCTTCGCCGCCGCCATGTCGGTCGGCCTCAGATCCGCGTCCATCTTCTCCAACACCATCTTCGCGTAGGGATCCGTGAGCTCCGCTCGACCCCAGTCGCTGGAGCTCGTGGGCTGCTCCGTGGGCAAGATCAGCCGAGGGTGGATGCGCCCAGCATCCACCAAGATCCACTTGCTCCTGAAGCCCTCAATCCTTTTCCCAGGATTCGAGATGGCAATGGCGCCATCGTACGCGATGAAGCTCGCGCACGCGGAAGCAGGACCGCGAGAGGTCTGGAGGTAGAAGTAGAGGCGCAGCAAGGCCACTGAGGGCTGCACCCCAACGTGGGCCTCGCAATAATAAGCAAAGATTTCCAGGAGAAGGACGGAGTTGGGATGGAGATGCAGGGCCTGTAGCTTGTAATGGCGGAGGACAGAGAAGAAGAACTCGAAGAAGGGAGGCACCAGGCCAGCAACAATGGCACTTACGAAGAGCGGATAGAAGGTGCTCCTTTGACCCTCAGGGGTGCCGGAGCCGGCCTTGAACACCTTCGCCCCGTTGATGCCCCGCGCCGTCGCCATCCGGCGCAACCGGGCAAGGCTCGCCTCCGACACGTTCAGCGGTCTAGGGCAGACGAGTACCAAGCTGCGGCCGGGGGCTGGCGAGGCGCCATGGCTTCCTAGGTCGCACGGTCAAAGCAGATCTGGAAATTTCGGAGGGAGGAAGGAGAGGCGCAAGAAAGGGGATCTGAGCAGCAACCGGGGAAAGCAGGAAGCAGGGCCTAGGCAGATGCCACTCCCTTATCAACTCGCGCGGTTGCTAAGGAGCCCCCGTCCAGTCAACTGCCACGCGGCGTCCAAGGCCGCAGGCTATTAGGGCCCGCGGTGCTTCGCTCTTGCCCTTCCGCCTCCCAGCACGGCCAAGTCTGGGTGCGCCTTGGGCCCGGGGGCTCCTGTCGGCGTTCTAGGAACGGGGTTCCCCAGACTTGCCTGCCTGCGGCCTGCGGCGTGGCTCAAAGGGGGGGGGGGCAGCACGGCCCATCTTCACCAACACAAACCCAAGACCCTCGTGAGGGGCCAGGCCTCGCGGGGCGGACGACGCGGAGCTTCCTCAGGCACAGCCTCGTCGGGCTGGCTCACGAGGAGGCGGAGCGATCAAGACGGGGCACCTCACAAGGTGCCCGTGACGCAAGCCATGACGACTCAGGGCGCCAGGCGGGTGCCAGCCCGCGCAGCGTCCTCCTTTCCTCTTTGGTGCAAAGGGGGCAAGAGCAGTCGCGGAGTACCGAGGCATCAGGCAAAGGTTGCCATTTCGGTGCAACGAGACCAAGACCAGGAGGACTATGAGATGGAGGTCATCGTGGAGCCCAATACGGCGTCATCACCAGAGCTTTGCGCAGGCGAAGACTACTTTTGTCAGGATAGCTGATACTTGCTATCCCCCTTCAAATTAGCCCGCCATTGTTGGCTCCCTTCCCGCTCGATATTTGGGAAGAGGACCAGGGCCCCTACAAATAGGACCAGCCACCCACATAGCGGAGGGGGTTCGGTCAGTTGGCTGGAGGCAGAGAGAGAGAGAAAGGTGGTTGAACTCTTCTCAGTAGTTCATCCCCCCAGCCAAGAACAGACCCTCGCGAGGCTATTCTTCCTTGTATTGTTCATCATCATCAGCCCAAGAGGTAATCCACCACACCACACACTGGAGTAGGGTATTACACCACAACGGTGGCCCGAACCAGTATAAACCCTGTGTCTCTTGTGTTGTTCTTTCCTTAGTTTTAGATCCTAGCATGGCGGAGGGGTGCAGGTAGGTAGGAGGCGAAATCTCCGCGCGCACCCCAGTGTTCGAACCTCAAGGGTCCGTCGGAACCCGAAATCCGACAGCCGCTCCATGGGGGTGTGGGATGGAGCACTGTCGGCGCCGGGAGGTCGAGTTAAGGAGAAGTTGCGATGCGATGAGTGTACAACCTCTTTGGTGGCGCCGAGTAGGCCTCGGCTTCGTCCGAGGAGTCGGTGAGGATGCTGCGGTTCTGGTGGAGCAGGTTAAGGCGGCGCTGTGGGGATGGAGCAGCTGCGATAGATGAGGCGATCATCGGAGCAGCTCCTTGGAGGTGGAGGACGGGGCAGTTGAACCGGCGGGACGGCGAGATGGACGACGGATCCTCATCCGGGGAGGTGGACGAGGGACGTCGAGCTGTTGCGCTGGACGACGTCATCGGGGAAGAGGCTCCGGCTGGGCAGCGGTGACGTGGCGGACGGAGGAGGGTGGGGTTTCGCGGCTGGTACGGAGAGGTTATGGCGGCCTAGGATTTCGAGTGGCGAAAAGGGGGCGATGGGAGGGGGTGAAGCATGACTTAGGAACGCGCTTGTCCAAAATGTAGGGTGTGTTACAAAAGTACCCCCGCCCCCACTGATTTGAACTAGCGGCCCTTTTAGCTCAGGGTTAAAAGGGGGATTTCGCGTGTCGGGATTTGGCAGCTGGAGGGAGTTTTCGCGCGCGTTGTAATTTCGGGATAGCAAGGCGCGGGTTGTGAAGGCGCCAGTTTTGGGAGCACGATATCTGAATTTTCGGGATATAACAAGACGCGGGTTGAATTTTAGGGACAAGCCTAACGTGTAGTAATATTGTACTTGTACGTACCAAATCAATTCGCACTTCCCTCAACCAAAAAGAAAACAAAAAAAATAAAACTATTCACACCACACAAAGAGAGAGTCTTGCCCCATTTTACTATACAAATGCTATTTAAAGCTACTCCCTCCTTCCATCTATATAGGGCCTAATGCGTTTTTCGATGCTAACTTTGACCAAATATTAGAGCAATGATATATGACATGCAACTTACACAAAGCACACCGTTAAATTCATCTCTGAAAGGTTCTTTCAATGATATAATTTTCACATTGTGCATGGCATGTACTATTAATCTTGTCAATAGTCAAAGGCGGTCTTAAAAATCTCATTACGCCCTATATAGATGGAAGGAGGGAGTATGAATCCATGTTATGTCCGATTAAATTTTTTCGCTTGCTGTATAATGCATGTAACCTACTCATACCAACATTTTTGTGCATTCCAAATGTCTATACTACCGCTGCAATTCGAATTAAATTTGAATTCGTTTCTCTATTTCAATAAGAATCTACAATAATGATTGTTGCCAACTTCAACCATCATACTTTCCTTGCTATCCGCCAGATATAAATTAGACGGCCTATAATGCAGGATGGCATGCACACCATCATCAACAACTCCATTTTTTATAAGAGTAGAGATAAAACATATTAAATGTAGCATACCATGTTCATAACCACACCATGTGTATCACCGTTATATATATTCACACATCCGTCGGTTTGAAACACTATGATAAATTCTTCAAATATCAGAATTTGCTTTTTATAATGAAGTATATATGATCTCTATTCGTCTTTTACACCCACACAACCCTCTTATCTTTGTAGCTAGCGCTAACTTTCTCTTGTGCATGCACACGCCCGCATCCCTCTCACCCTCCCTCAGCATTCTCTAGCTCCATCACGCAAATTCGTCTTTTCACTTTAGGTCATTCACCCATGGTGTGTGTAGGCCCCCCAGCTCCTTCTTTACGGCACACATCGATCGATATGCCTCTCTAGCCAGGTGTGCCTAGCACAAACACAAGCTTCCCCTCTTCTCTTGTCACCGTCCATGCCTCACTCCCACCACTCTTTTCATCGTTCTCATACTCGCACACTCCTCCCCCTCGATATAGTATGCCTCTCGTACCACCTCCTACATGCATCCCTCTCTCTCTCCTTCTCCTCGTGCCTCATTTGCTTCTAACACACACCTGCATGTATACCGATCAATCTCCCAACATATACCTAGATCGACTTTAACTAACCCCCCCATCGATCGACGTACCTCACAAGTTATGTCTCTCCTTTCTCTTACAAAGGGCGATTGATCTTCCTATGTAGTTACGTCTACTTACCATAGCCACATCGTCCCCCCCTCATCATGCATGCATGCCTCCTGACCCGTCTCTCACACGCACGTGCACAGACAACAAGCAACCATCTCCTCTCTTATTGATATTGCGGGCGTGCCCTCCGTTTGTCTAGCAAGCCTATCCCACCATTTGTTAGAAGCAACTCCACTACCACCCCCTCCAACACTCTAGCTCTGTCTCTCTCCCAACCTTATTCATCTCCTGCACATATGCATGGATGCCGATCGATCTCCCTTAATACATGAGGCAGATCGATCTCCTTAATACATGAGGTAGGCCTCTCTCCTCCTCCACACACATACCAGCCATTGTACCTCCCTCTTCCCCCACCACACACCGATAGTCGAGCGCTGTAGGTTGGTATCCATGCCACAGAGACAAACTGCACATGTCCCATCTCATGTTCCAGTAGGCCAGCCACTCTATTTCTTTGACGTGGGCACACACAAATTCGATGGCACTCTTTATCAATCGCGCGCGCGCACACACACACACACATCATCCCTCTCTTCGATTCTATGGACACCTCAAGCCGATGATACCTCCACTCTCTTCTCGTGGATCGCCCCCTCTATATATATGTTATATCCAGGACTCTATTTCACACACATTGCATATGTTAAATTTTTTGATTAACCCCCCCACACAAAAAACTCTCAAGAACCCACACACCATATCTCTCTAGGTTTGTATCTCTCTCACACAACCCCACGTAGGTGGTGTACGTATACAAGAAGAGAATAGGTGCACCGTGCACGTACTCACGCTTCGTGCCCAGCTACACCCACACGGGTACACCGTGGAGCTCATTTCTCCACAGAAGCTGAATTTGTTTTTGAAACATCAAGTGGCCAGAGACTCGAAAACTTATTTGCCCATTAGTGACTTGTCAGGGCGGTGAATTTTAGTTTGTACGATAATGCTGCATCCACCTAAAGTAACGAAAGTTCTTACATAAACTTCCTAGTAATTCCCTCTTCGTAGGTGCAGCATTACTCCTAACATTTGTAATATCAGTTTGAAACTTGTAATATTGTCGTGTCCTATTCCTGCGTTTTCAAAATCCTGCGAATCAAATAGGTCCTAAGTTGGTGATGATGTTGTGCCTCCCATCTTTCACCAATAGCCGTCAGATCTAGATCTGACGCATACAAACCAAACTTCTCCATTTTTTGCAAAAAGATGCCCACACTTGTTCCCTATTTACAAACAACTCCTTGTCTCTCACAATCTAGGAGTAGAAGGCCATGGAAAAATCTGGCGCGATGGCCGCTGCCGGAGCCGTCCACCCCCAATCTTGGTGTTCCGTGCAATGCACGGGCATCTACGCACGGGAAATTATGTCAAACAGGGCTAGTTGTAAGCAGGCTAGCTCTACAACCATGATGATAGTGACTGTAGACGGTGAGGCTGACTATGGTATGCCGAACACGGCGCCTATACTCAGGAGTCATCTCCGGCGCAGGGTCTTGTCACTTCACTGTGAGGAGCAGCACGTAATAATTTGACCAACGGGT
This sequence comes from Triticum urartu, assembly GCF_003073215.2. NCBI lineage: Eukaryota > Viridiplantae > Streptophyta > Magnoliopsida > Poales > Poaceae > Triticum > Triticum urartu. The sequence continues at coordinate 448,206,779 of NC_053022.1, read as the reverse complement.
AGTACAGTGCTAGTACTCCTACTACTACATTGGTAGTACTACTACTAGTACTAGTAGCACCACCGTCTGGATTTAGGAGTACTACCACATCCACCGGCACCGACGGACGTCTCCAGGTAGTATTGCTTGAGGCCGCCAGGGCGAGGGGCCGCTTGGATGACAGCTTTGTCTCCTTGTTCGACGAGGTCCTCGTCGGTTTCCTCGACAATTTCATCGTCGTCAAGAAGCTTGCGGACGACTTTGACGTAAGCCTCCAGCCGACGCGCCCAGGCTCTGCGATGCCCGCCACCCTCAACGGCCACTATGGTAACAACCTCTTCGACGCACTGGTGGCCCTGCGACTACCCGCCGTCGCGCCGGTGAATGCTACTGAGTTATGGCCCATGCCACCCCACTATATCGAGCCGATATCGAGGTACGTAGAACAAATTTCCTGCAGTCCGTGCTCAGCCCTCCTCTATCTCTCTTCTCAGCCAGCCAGCGGACGCATGGAGCCCATCGTCTGTTTGCTCACATGCGGCCCCACATATCAGTGAAAACACAAGAGGACCCACCGAACCTGCACATCTTTCACCTCGACGTGCTGGTGATGAAAAACAAATCCAATAAAGATCTTCGGTGGCCGCTTTTGGAGTTACTCAAGAGTAGTAAGATTCTATTTACAGTTTAACCCAAGATGCACATCTCGTGGCTTCAACTACCACTCTATTTTCTTTCATGACACGACCTGGATGCTGGATGTCCCACGTGTCGGCAAAAGGAGGAAGAACCCGACCAAATCTTTGGTTCTGCTATCCGATGAGATTAGTGCACTTGTTGATACTCCTACTAGAAAAAAGGCTAGACATGAGACTAGATGCGAGGAAGCAACGTCTACTTCGTTACACTCGAAGAAGAAAGAAGCACGCAAGATCGAGCCTCCGCAGATCAACAATGAATGCATCGAGAAGGCACTAATCCAACTTACAGGAGTAGTGAAATGTATTCTTGTGGTTCTTGTTTTCTTTGGTCTTGCTTTTCTAGTCAAAATTATCGTTGGAGTTCGTGCAAAACAGAGGTCCGTTTGGGGTCGTGCGTTGGAGTTGGCCTTACAAGTGGGACCGCAGTTAAGGAAACCGACTATCGGCAAACCCCCACCTCGCCCGCCGCACGATGGCTGAAGTTATAGAAACGACAAGGTTGAAGAGATTGCTCTAGCATGGACTCCAAGAAATAATATGGTGTCAGATGGATGCCGTGGTGGTGGCGTGTGCCGTACTCCTGGACGTGAATGCTTGTTCTGGCCCATGCCACCCTACTACTCCTACTACTTACTCCTACTAGTATATAGTATACTAGTATCGAGGATTTGAGGTGCTGGTTACGCACAACGAACACATTAACATATGGCTACAGTAAAAACAACCGCCCGACGCATGAAGCATGTGAAGCTAGTACAAATTTAGAGAAGCGACTCGAAAGCCATTCATAAATTTAGTAAGTTTATCACAGGCATATCATTTTATTACATACAACGGGTCATCAACCCACATCGACAACGAGGATACATTATAAATACTAAAGTTTTCACCACACAACAAATAACAAGCCATGAAATGAACGTCAACTCAACCATTCCGCGACGTTGGAAATGCTTGCTTTGAACCACAAGTGATTCTCTGGGACGGGCCATCTGTTGTCGATCTGGAGACCAACGCAGGATCGATCATCCAGGCTGAAGCGGCCTACAATATCAGTACGAGGGTAGGGAACCACCTAAATGTCTGAGGTATAGACACAGTTGCTTCTCATAAATGTGTCAACAGCAGTTGGATTGCCTTTCACCATCATCAGATAGTTGTGTCCAAGGAAGAGCGAGTTTTCTCCAAGACTATCAATTCTGTGCCAGGGAGAAGGAGTTGGCGCTAGCACACTAGTATCCATCCCGAATACCATGCAACGGGTGTTGGAATAGGCCGGAGAGTGCGACCATGGGAGACACCTGCTTCCTTAGCAGTAACATCATCAGTGGGCTGTATACACACAAGAAGAAGTGATCCATCGGAATTAGTTGCCAGGCGCCACAGAGTATAGCGGCGCTGCTCGTCCTCATGCTCGTGATCATCACCATCGTCATCCCCCCCTTGGTTATAAAAATTTTCAGGTACAGGTGGAGGGATGTTCAAAGGACCTTGGAAACACAAGAAGAAGGTTAATTAGTAAAGGGAAACTTGCTAATCCGCATGCATGTGGATGAAACAATTATAATTACGGTGGAAGACAAACATACCGAAACTACTAGGATGCCATGCAAAAACAGTTCCACGAGTGGTGGCGGCAAACACAAGGCCCTCGTATTGAATTGCATCACAGTACTCATCCGTGTACAGAAACTGATTTTTAAGCAATGTCCATCGAGTCGAACCAGGAAGGATGGAAACAAGCTTGTCGAAGATAGCAACAACTTGATAGTTGTTGTAATTCCAAGAGCGGTTGGGAACTCAACAAATTGCTATCTTCCGTAGAAGACAGTCACCATGATCGTATTTGAACGTGCGTACATTACCGGTGTGCTCAACCTCTAGGCAGTGTGTTGAGATTTTTGGAAGTGGAACCCGGTGACGAGTGTACACAGTCACAAGTTCCCACTCGCAGTTGGACCCAATGTAAACAACCCAATCTCCATTTGCGCCCGCCCTAGCCTTGCCCTCAAGCGATGGCATCTTAACATCATACGTATCATTATCAAGCGGGATCAACTGGCACAGGGCGAGGCCTCTGTCGTGCCGGCGCCAGTCATCAGGGTCACGGCGAAGAAGATAGGGGATATCAAACCGCTCCTTGACTCTTGGGTTCTTTCTATGATGTTATTAGTTGAGTCGAGAATGGGCTTGAACGAACCTGCCATGCTAGCCGAGGTGATGATGTCGCACCGATCAATGAGTTCCTCCACCACGTCATCTTTCAGATCGGGGCAATAATAACGGGGTCATTTCCGGCCTGTTCCCTCCATGGAGAAGACGATTGAACAATGGCAGAAGAAAGGGTGAAGGGCTGAAGAAAAATGGAGGAGGGAGAGGAAGAGCGTGCGATAGCAGTTCCAAATCGAGAGGGAAAGGCGAAGAGTCGGTGGACGGTTGCGAGTTTGCCACGGTTCACGAAGAGGCGCCCCGGCCTACACGTCCGTTCGGAAATACTCCTACTACTCGCCGTTGTCTCACTGATATGTTGGAACGGGACCACATGTCAACAAAACATGGTGTGTAATTTCTCGTGCAAAATCTGGTCTGGCCACGTTGGCCCGAGGTGTCGCATTAGTTATCACCTTTATTTTTTTTAATGGCGTGCCGATCAGTTTTGAAGCATGACTAACTGGTACTGTACGTGGAGAGGATGACAGCAGGAACCCGCCAAGGTCATGGCAGTACGCAAGGAAGTGCCTCCTAATTTCAAGCCAATAAAAAAATGGCTCCTCCTAGTGGATTTTTGACATCTGGGTCCCATGCCATTGTCAACGTAGTCAATAAACGAGAGAATTGCACAACGAGCGGCTGACACCAGGGACCCAGCAGCTCGCCCAGTTATTTTTGTTTTGGGTTAATTTGATAAATGCCACTCCAAATCTGGTGTATCCGAGAAATGCCACTGCAATTTCCAAACTTTGAAAAATGCCATTTCATGCCATTTCTAGTGGCATTTTTCGAAGTCTGGAGTGGCGTTTTTCAAAGTTTGCAAACTGCAGTGGCGTTTTTCAAAGTTTGCAAAAACTGCAGTGGCATTTTTCAAAGTTTGGAAATTGCAGTGGCATTTTTATGAATTGCCATAATTGTAGTGGCATTTATCTAATTTGTTTTTGAGATGGAAGCAGGGTCAACTGGGCTGTGCGGGACACTCTGGCCTGTCTAGACAGCCTTTTCTTTTATGTTTACCACAGACCAGCCCAGTAGTTTTTTTCTTTTCGAAAATGGCTAGCCCAGTTCTTTTGTGATTTGTCAAGTAAGTCGCTTTATCAGGCCTACTGGGCTGCAAATCTTTCAAGACGAGGAGAGCTTCATTCGGCTGGCCGAGAAAATGGCCTATCAGTAATGAGAAATGGGTTGTACATTTTTAAAACACATCAAACCGGCAATTATTTTCAAATATCTTTTTTTCATTTTGAGATTTTAAATTGCATTGATTTTTATGCGTGGACAATTTATTGGATTTAATATTAATATATATTTATTTTTAAAATCAGTCTGAATGTGACTCGAAATTTTGGGATTAAAAACAGTTCAGACCGCACCGACATATGCAAAATTTTGTATAATTTTTTAACCATGGCCACAATATGGGCTGTAATGCTAACATAAAGAATATGGGCTCAAAAATCCCGTAAGAATTAGCAAATGGCTGTAAATTATTTGAAATAATGGCAGATGGGTTGTATGCTGTTTTCCACAGATTTGAGGCTTTCAACAGATGGCCTGTATACTGTTGGATGTCCATCCAACAGCCGTCGTGCTTCTTCAATCACTGCTCTTCCTGCTCCAGCCGCTCAAACAAGCGCCGGCGGGACTGCCTGCTCCCTCCCCCCCGCGGCCGGCTGTGCTACCGCGCAGGCCTCACCGCCCCACCGTACTCCCATCGCTGGCCTAGCCATCCCTGTACTCACCCATACCTGTTGTTATTCTCCGGCGACGGCAGACGAACCAGTAAACCCTCGTACAGTCGTACTCCCCTCCGCATGGGAAACAAAAACAATGGCTGAGTCTTCCCTGCCTCCGTGTCGTTCCCTTCCTAGGCCTCACCGTCGTCCACCACCCTGGTGCTCTCGGCGTGGCGTGGTCAGCGTGGTCAACAACCGACATGCATCTGAAGTGGACTGTACGTGGAGAGGCTGACAGCTGGATCCACGGCCGCACGCAAGGAAATGCCTCCTTATTACACGCAAAATAATGATTTTCTCCATCTCACATCTGGGACCCACCGAAACGGCCTCTATATTTCGCGAAAAAACGTTACCGCCGCTGACAGATCGGACCCACCAGCTATATCTTCGCACGCAAGGAAGTGCCTCCTTATTACACACAAAAAAATGAATACTCCCCTTGCTAGCTTGGACCCAGTATAGTGGGCCTACTAAGTTGACGGGGACGAAGGGCTTTGTCAACTTAGTCAATATGCACGATTCTAGCTCGACTGACCGTATGATGTCCATCCAACGGCCGTAGTGCTTCTTCAACCTCTGGTCTTCTTGCTCCAGCCGCCCAAAGCAGCGCCGGTCGTGCCGCCTACTCCTGCCTCCGGTGGCCGGCTGTACTGCCGTGGAGGCCTCAACGCCCCCATACTACTCCCACCACTGGCCAAACCATCCCTCCACTCCACTCACCCACACCCCCTGTTATTCTGCGGCGACGGCAGCACAGCCGAACCAGTGAACCCTCGTACTCCTCTCAGCATGGGCATCCACTGCCTCGTCTTCCCCGGCTCCGCGTCGTCCCCTTCCTAGGCCTTGCTGTCATCCACCGCCATGGTGCTGTCGGCGCAGCGTGGTCAATGTGGTCAACGACCGAATTCCATCAGAAGAATACTGTACGTGGAGAGGCTGACAGCTGGGTCCACGGCAGCCGCAAGGAAGTGCCTCCTTATTACGCGGAAAATAATTATTCCTCCACCTCACAGCAGGGACCCACCTGACACCCACCAGTATAACGCGAAAAAAACGTTCCCCCTGCTGTCAGCTCGGACCCACCGGAAGTGCCTCCTTATTACGCACAAAAAAATGAATACCCCCTGCTAGTTGGGGCCCACCTTAGTGGCAGGCTGACTTGTGGGCCTACTAAGTTGACGGGGATGGAGGGCTTTGTCAACTTAGTCAATATGCACGATTCTATATCCAGTGACCGTACAATGTCCATCCAACAGCCGTAGTGCTTCTTCAACCTCTGGTCTTCTTGCTCCAGCCGCCCAAACCAGCGCCGGTCGTGCCTCGTGCTCCTGCCTCCCGTGGCCGGCTGCGACGCGGCGGAGGCCTCACCGCCCCCTACTACTCCCACCGCTGGCCAGGCCATCCCTCTGCTCACCCACACCCCCTGTTATTCTGCGGCGACGGCAGCCTCACACTGCAGCGAAGCAGTGAACCCTCATACTCCTCTACGCGTGGGCATCCACTACCGCGTCTTCCCCGGCTCTGCATCGTCCCCTTCCTAGGCCTCTCCATCGTCCACCGCCCTGGTGCTCTCGGCTACGTGTGGTCAACGTGGTCAAGGAACCGGTTCCATCGGACTTGGACTGTACGTGGAGAGGCTGACAGCTAGGTCCACGGCCGTAGCAAGGACGTGCCTCGTTATTACATGCAAAATAATTATTCCTCCACCTGACAGCGGGGACCCACCGGACGGGCCACCAGTATTTTGCGAAAAAATCATTTCCCCCTGACTGTTGGGACCCACCGGACGGGCCACCGTATTTCGCAAAAAAACGTCCCCCCCGCTGTCAGCTCGGACCCACCGGAAGTGCCTCCTTATTACGCATAAAAAAATGAATACTCCCCGGGCTAGCTGGGACCCACCTTGCTGGGAGGCTGACTTGTGGGCCTACTAAGTTGACGGGGATGAAAGGCTTTGTCAACTTAGTCAATACGAACCATTCTAGCTCCAGTGACCGTACGATGTCCATCCAATGGCCGTAGTGCTTCTTCAACCTCTGGTCTTCTTGGTCCAGCTGCCCAAAGCAGCGCCGGTCGTGCCGCATGCTCCTGCCTCCCGTGGCCAGTTGTGCTGCCGTAGAGGCCTCACCGCCCCTACTATTCCCACCGCTGGCCAGGCCCTGCGGCAACGGCAGCCTCACACCGCAGCCGAACCAGTGAACCCTCGTAGTCCTCTCCGCGCGGGCTTCCACTGCCGCGTCGTCCCCTTCCCAGGCCTCGCCGTCGTCCACCGCCGTGGTGCTCTCCGCGTGGCGTGGTCAACGTGGTCAAGGAACGACTTCCATCGGGAGAGTACTGTATGTGGAGAGGCTGACAGCTGGGTCCACGGCCACATCCCAGTTTTTTGTGATTTGCCAAGTAAGTCGCTTTGTCAAGCCTGTTGGGATGCAAATCTTTCAAGACGAGGAGAGCTTTCATTCGGCTGGCCGAGAAAATGGCCCATCAGTAATGAGAAATGGGTTGTACATTTTTAAAACACATCAAACCGGCAATTAGTTTCAAATATCTTTTTTTTCATTTCAAGATTTTAAATTACAATAATTTTTATGCGTGGAGAATTTGTTGGATTTTATATTGATATACATTTGTTTTTAAAATCAGTTTGAATGTGAGTCAAAATTTCGGGATTAAAAATAGTTCAGACCACACCGAAATATGCAAAATTTCGTATAATTTTTTAACCGTTGCCACAATATGGGCTGTAATGCCAACAAAAAGAATATGGGCTCCAAAAAAAAACCTTAAGAATTAGCAAATGGGCTGTAAATTATTGGAAATAATGGCAGATGGGTTGTATGCTGTTTTCCACAGATTTGAGGCTTTCCTAAAAAAAGGTTGACGCACAAGCACTGACTGTTGGATGTCCATCCAACGACCGTCGTGCTTCTTCAATCTTTGCTCTTCCTGCTCCAGCCGCTCAAACAAGCGCCGGCGGGACTGCCTGCTCCCTCCTCCTCGCGGCCGGCTGTGCTGTTGCGCAGGCCTCACCGCCCGACCGTACTCCCATCGCTGGCCTAGCCATCCCTCTACTCACCCACACCTGCAGTTATTCTCCGGCGATGGCAGACGAACCAGTAAACTCTCGTACAGTCGTACTCCCCTCCGCGTGGGAAACAACTGCCAAGTCTTCCCTGCTTCCGTGTCGTCGCCTTCCTAGGCCTCGCCGTCGTCCACTGCCCTGGTGCTCTCGGTGCGGCGTGGTCAACGTGGTCAAGGAACGACTTCCATCGGACGTGGACTATACGTGGAGAGGCTGACAACTGGGTCCACGACCGCAGCAAGGAAGTGCCTCCTTATTACGCGGAAAATAATGATTCCTCCACCTGACAGCTGGGACCCACAGGACGGGCCATTATATTTCACGAAAAAAATGTTTCCCCCTGACTGCTGGGACCCACCATCTACATCTTCGCACGCAAGGAAGTGCGTCCGGGCAAAAAAAAACGATTCGCCCCTGACTGCTGGGACCCACCAGCTACATCTTTGCAGGCAAGGAAGTGCCTCACAGTCGGGACCCACCTGGTCGAAGCGTACGTAGCGTTGTCATTCTGGTCGCGAACGTGTACGTACATACTGGTCGATGTAGAGGCGCGCACGTGTCGTAGTAGAGGCGTGCCCGTAGCATGTACACGTACGTACAGCGGCCAGGGTGCAAGAAAGAAAATACGGCCACGTATGTGTACATACGGGCGGGGTCTCGAATGCCTACTCGCGCATACGTACGGCGGGGGCTCTTGTACATGGCTGGGTCAGAATGAAGAAACAACGTCGTCGTCGTGTTCATGGGGAGGCACCAGAATGCGTCGTGTTCATGGGGAGGCAACGGAATGCGTCATGTTCATGGGGAGGCAACGGAATGCGTCGTGTTCATCGGGAGGCAACGGAACGCATGGGAGCCAACCGGCTGGGTCGGAACAGAATGCGTGGTCGTGTTCATCAGGAGGGCTTGAACGGAACAGGCGATGGAAATGAGGCCTGGCGTACCGCACATCGGAGGAAATGGACCTCCTACGTTCGAAACGGGGTCCTGTTGATCGGGAGGGGTCTGGCGTACCGCAAAACGGAGGAAACGGACCTCCTACGGTCGAAACGGGGGTCCTGTTCATCGGGAGGGGTGTGGCGTACCGCAAAACGGAGGAAACGGACTTGTGTTGGAGCGCTATGGTCGAAACGGGGGTCCTGTTCATCGGGAGGGGTGTGGCGTACCGCAAAACGGGACTCCACGGGATACTGTTCATCTCCACCGTCGACCGCCTCCAGCCTCCACGAGCTACTGTTCATCCACCGTCGACCTCCACCTGCGACTGTTCACCCACGGGCTCCTGTTCATCCAGCCTCCACCGTTCGCTACTCCACCGGCTACTGTTCAACCAGCCCTCTCCACGGGCTCCTGTTCAACCACCCCTCCACGGGCTACTGTTCATCCTGCCCTCCACCATCTACTGTTCATCCTGCCCTCCATGGGGTTGTCCTGTTCATCCAGCCCTCCACGGGGTCCTGTTCATCCAGCCCCAACCGACTTGATCGATCGGGGTCCTGTTCATCCAGAGGCAACACCATGGGGTCCTGTTCATCCACCCCACCGGGAACTATTCATCCACCCCCCCCCCCCCCCCCCCGCAACGCTCACTGTTCATCCAGAGGCAGCATCGATCGGCTTTAGTTAGCAGCAGCAGCGAAGGAATCACTCGATCGGGTTCAGTTAACAGCCATCGATCGATCGCTCGGGTTCAGTAACGTGTAGCCTGCAGTGCAATCGCTCGGGTTCAGTTAGAGCCCAACGCCTCGCTCGGGTTCAGTTAGAGACAATGCCTCACACACACGCGTGTACGTGTACGAGAGAAACGAGCATCGCTCGGCCCCGACCTCCCACCGTAACGGGGAACTCCCCGAAATTTTCCTCCCCCTCGCTTCTACCACGGTTTTTTCCGTCATGGATGGCCCAAAGAATGACATGCAGCCGCGTCTCCGGCCCACCCAGGACGAAAAGCCCATTTTCTGTCGTAGAAGTAGGAGCCCACCACATCTATGATGATACCGGGTTTTGTCACAATTATCGTCATAGAAGTATCATATGTATGACAGGAAAAAATTTCGTTTGGCCCAAATTGTCACGGATGTGTCTTTTTTTTGTTGTGATGAGTGAAGCCGCTCCTACCAGTCCTCTGTGGACCAACCATGTCCAATCCCCAAATAGCAAAGGGCCAGAGAGTGGGATGGTTTTCAGGGCTGATGCAGGTTTGTGCGACATATTGGAGTAGAACTGGCAGCCTTCACATCTGTCGACTATATCTTTCGCCATTTCATTTGCTCATGGCCAATAAAATCCAGCTCGTTATGCTTTAGCCACAATGGTCCAAGAGGACGCATGGTGACCACAGGTCCCCGAATGGATGTCGTGGAGGATCACTCGGCCTTCTTCTGGTGTTATTCATTTCTGGCTGACCTCAGTTGCACTTTCTCTGAATAGTTAACCTCTTATTACAGTAAAGGCCTTGGATCGACAGACGATTTGTTGAGCTTCTTCTAAATCCTCTAGGAGCTCTTTCCTAAGGATATATGCAATGTATGGCACTCTCTAGTCGGGAGTGATGACCAACACCTCCATGATTAAGTCGACCACGGCTGGGACCTCGACTTCATTCGGATCTGTGGCACTCCTAGGCTATGGAGGCTCTTCAGCGAAGGGATCTTCTTGAACTGAAGGTGCATGAATGTGCTCCAGGAACACATTGCTGGGAATAGCTTCTCTCTTGGAGCCTATCTTTGCTAAATCATCTGCTGCTTGATTTTTTTAGTCGGGGTACATGATGGAGCTCTAACCCTCAAACTTCTTTTCCAACTTCCTCACCGCGTTGTAGTAAACAGTCATGGCTGGGCTTCTGACGTCCCACTCCTTCATCACTTGATTAACTACCAAATCTGAGTCGCCATAGACCATGAGGCGATGGACGCCGAGTGAAATGGCCATATGCAACCCATACAAGAGTGCTTCATATTCTGCTTCATTATTGGAGGAATCAAAGTGAATCTGGAGGACATATCTGAGCTTGTCTCCTCGGGGGGATACCAGTACCACCCCAGCATCGGAACCATTCAGCATCTTGGAACCATCAAAGAACATGGTCCAGTGCTCCGAGTGAACTTGAGTCGGCAGTTGTTGTTCAATCCACTCGGAGAGGAAATTTGCTATTGCTTGGGACTTGATATCTTTCTTTGCATGGAACTTGATATCTAAGGGAAGGAGTTCAATCGCCCACTTTGCCACTCAACCAGTTGCATCTCTATTGTTCAGAATCTCTGATAATGGAGCGTCGCTGACGACTGTAATGGAGTGATCAGAGAAGTAATGTGCAACCTTCTTCGTGGTCATGTAAATCCCATATACAAGCTTCGGATAATGTGGATATCTTTGCTTTGATGGAGTCAAAACTTCAGAAACATAGTATACTGGGCGCTGAACTTTGTAAGCTTTTCCTTCTTCTTCCCGCTCGACCGTAAGTACTGCACTGACGACTTGTCCAGTGGCTGCAATGTAAAGCAGTAAAGGCTCTTTGCTGATTGGAGCAGCAAGCACCGGCTGGGTGGAAAGCAGGGCTTTGAGCTCTGCAAATGTTGCGGCGGCTTTAGGAGTCCACTCGAACTTATCTGACTTCTTCATCAGTCGATAAAGAGGTAGTGCCTTTTCACCAAGGCGAGAAATGAATCAACTTAGGGCGGCCAAACAACCAGTAAGCTTCTGGACATCATGCACATGCACAGGGCGTTTCATCCGGAGTATGGCACCCACTTTCTCTGGGTTTGCGTCGATCCCTCGTTCGGAAATGAGAAAACCAAGTAATTTTCCGCCTGGAACTCCAAACGTGCACTTCGATGGATTAAGCTTGATATCATACCTTCTGAAGTTGGCAAAGGTTTCAGCAAGGTCGGACAGTAGGTCGGACCTTTTCGTGACTTGACCACAATGTCATCCATGTATGCTTCCACATTCCAACTGATTTGAGTGAGCAGACACTTCGGATCATCCTCATGAATGTGACTCCGGCATTCTTCAAACTGAATGGCATAGTGACATAACAGAAGCACCCAAATGGGGTGATGAAAGCTGTTTTTATCTCATTGGGTCCGTATAGATGGATCTGATGATACCCGGAATACGTATCCAAAAAGGACAAACACTCACACCCCGCAGTCGAGTCGACTATTTGGTCGATGCGAGGGAGAGGAAAGTGATCTTTCGGGCAGGCCCGATTGATACGTTTGAAGTCGATGCACATGCAAAGTGAGTCGTCCTTCTTAGGGAACATGACAACATTAGCTAACCACTCGGAGTGGTAAATCTCTCGGATAAACTCGGCTGCTAGAAGTCGAGCCACTTCTTCACCGATTGCCTTCCTCTTCTGTATGGCAGACCGTCGAAGATGTTCTTTGACCGGTTTCACCTTTGGGTCGACTCGCAAATGATGCTCAGCCAGTCCCCTGGGAACACCTGGCATGTCAGAAGGCTTCCATGCAAAGATGTCCCAGTTCTCACGGAGGAACTGGATGAGCGCTTCTTCCTATTTAGAGTCGAGTGTTGTTGAAATGTGAGTCGGAGTAGCATTGGGATCCATTGGATGAATATGATTCGGCTTCGTTTCACTAGTCGACTGGAATGCTGAATCAGTGGCAGGCTTCTTAGCTCGCAACAAATCACTCGAATCTGCATTTTTTTGATACTCCTGCAACTCCACTACTGCCATCTGTGCATCGGCGATCTTTGAGCCCTTCTGGAAGCACTCTTCTGCCTTCTTTCGACTGCCAGTGATAGTGATCACCCCTTTAGGACCAGGCATCTTCAATTTGAGGTACACATAACATGCTCGAGCCATAAAACGTGAATAAGCTGGTCTGCCTAGAATAGCGTGATAAGCACTCTGGAAATCCGCAACTTCAAATGTCAACTTTTCTTTGCGGTAATTCTTGGAATCACCAAACACTACATTGAGAGCGATCTGGCCGAGTGATGCAGTCTTCTTGCCAGGAATGACTCCATGGAAACTCATATTACTTTTGCTGAGTCTCGACATCGGAATGCCCATTCCTTTCAACGTCTCTGCATATAGTATATTCAGACCACTGCCACCATCCATCAGAACCGTAGTCAATTGAGTGCCTTCGACTACTGGGTCGACCACTAGCACTTGCCTCCCGGGGGTGGCTATGTGCGCTGGCTGGTCGTACTGGTCAAACGTAATGGTAGTCTGAGACCACTTCAAATAACTGGGTGTCACCGGAGCGACCATGTTCACTTCTCTGTTGATGACTTCTAGTCGACTCTTACTCTCAACGTCAGCGAAAATCATCAGAGTGGAATTGACGTGGGGGTAACCATCATCGTCCTCCTCCTCATCCTCAACTTTTTATGCTTCCTTCTCCTTTTCCTTAGACTGTTTCTCTCAGAATTGCTGGATCAGGAGTCGACACTGTCGAGTGGTATGCTTTGGGTAAAACAAATTACCCTCTTCATCTTTCTTGGTGTGAATGTGGCATGGTAAATCCAACACATCATTTCCATCTTGATCTTTTACTTTCTGGGGGTTCCACGGCCCTTTGCGTTTCTCCTTGAACTTCCCTTGAGTCACGGCCAAGGCTTCTCCAGGAGCAGCTGGCTCGGCTTTCCGCTTCTACTTCCGACTGGAGTTCCCCCCTTCGGTTTTGTGGGTGACCGTTTTGTGCTTTCCACTCCGGAGTCGGTCTTCTTCTTCAGCATTGGCGTACTTGGTGGCAAACTCCATTATCCGAGTCAGAGTCATATCTCCTGTTCGATCGAATTTCAGATTCAACTCCCGATACTTAACGCCTTCTTTGAAGGCACAAATTTCTTGGTGATCTGACACATTCTCCACTGTGTGGTGCAATGTGTTCCATCACTAGATATAATCTCTCAAAGTTTCATTCGGTTTCTGAATGCAACATTGTAATTCTGTCAACCCTGCTGGCCGCTTGCAAGTACCTTCAAATGTTCTGGCGAATACTCGAGCAAGATCTTCCCAAGTATAAATACTACCAGGAGCTAACTGATTCAGCCATGCCCTGGCCGAGCCCTCTAACATCAAAGGAAGGTGCTTCATGGCCACTTCATCGTTGCCACCACCGATCTGTACAGCCACTCGGTAATCCTCAAGCCAAGTGTCAGGCTTGGACTCACCAGTGAACTTATTGACTCCAGTCGCCAACTTGAAGTTGGGAGGAATCATTGCGGCCCTGATGGCTCTGCTGAAGCACTCTGGGCCTGAGACATGCACTCTGCTGCTGGTTGGAAAATCTCTGTCGGGGCCTTCTCTGTGAGCTTTGTTTCTGTCGACCAGACCCTGAACGAGAATAGATCTCGCATCAAAGCCCGCTTCCCTGGGGTCAACTGGAATCCTTCGCCCACCACTGTGAGGGCGCCTATCATCCTGCTGCTGAGGCACGTATGATCCGCTCCTCGGGGGAGGCGTGGGCACTCGACGACGATCATCGTGATCAAGTCGGTGATCATACTGCTCACGGTTTCTGTATTGATCTAGTCGGTCTCCACGTCTCTCACGCCTCGGGGGCGATCTTGGGCTGTGAGCCGACTAGACTGTGTCTGCAACCATAGATCTGCTGTGAATCCTATTCCGCGACTGAGATACTACTGTATTCTGCTCTCCCACGGCTCGGAGCAAGTCCCGGATCTGCACCAAACCTCAACCAGCTTCTGACTGGGAAGGTTGAATTGACTCCGCTATTCGGGCCGCAACTGCGAGATTCTGGATTGGAGTTCGGTATACCTGAGTCGGAGGTGGAAAAAGTTGACGTCGACTGGATTCGGGAGCACGCTGCCGAGCACGCTCGTCGAGTGCGCACTGGAGGTTCTCCAGTCGAGTGCGCTCAGCCAAGTTAGCCAGGCGCGCCACCTCCAAGGCCTGGGCCTCAGGGGTTTCTCCAATGATGGGAGTGTGAAGTGCATCCATGTTCCGGCGGCGAAGTTCCTCCCTCCTCTGTGAAGAGATGGGTTCGGGTCGGTACTCTTCGTGGACACGTGACGGATCACTGCCACCATCGCCTCCGTCCTCGCGGGTGAAGCCAGGAGGACTACATGGTCCATTGACCATCAAAACTTCCGCCGCAGGATCGCTGCTGTCGCACTCGGATGCAGTCTCTACGGAGCTAGTCGAACAGGTAGTAGAGAGTTTCGTCGGGCTCGATTGCCGCGACCTGCGGGTGGCCGATTGGTGAGCCACCGGATGCCTCACCCACCGCTGAAGCCTCGACCGACCGGAACGTTTGCCCCGGCGGGCTGTAGGGAGGGAGGTCGACACGGGAGCCGACCGATACTGAGTCGACAGCTGCCGTAGGAGGACACCACGGACGCACGAGCGAAAGTGCGTTGCCCCGCGAACGGGGAGCGCCTCGACGTCGAGTGGCGATTCCTGGAGCCAAGCGGATTCGTCGGTGATGAATACGAGCGCACCAAGACAGATCTCATGGCCCTTGGCCAAACCTCCGCCTGAAACCATGTTGATGGGGATCGGAAAAATCACAACTTCTCCAACAAGTCGCTAAGACACCTGCCCCAAGGTGGGCGCCAACTGTCGTGGTTCTAAGTCTGACAGTAGAATGGGGGTAGGAATGTAGAGGCAAGATCTTAGCTATGGAGGAGTTGTACATGCGAGTTTTACGAGTTCAGGCCATTCTCGGAGGAAGTAACAACCCTACGTCTCGGAGCCCGGAGGCGGTCGACTGGATTATATGCGTGTGTGTTACAAGGGGTGCGAACCCTTGTCCCTGAGGAGGGGGGTGGCTTGTATAGAGTTCGCCAGACCCCTCCCGCCCTCAGTTACAAAGGGTTTAAGGTACATAAAGACGAGGACGTTACTGGTAATGCATGCAAGAAAGATACATAATGACCATTAAAGCTATGACTTAATTCCCAACCATTGCAGAGTGGAGTGGCTCTAGATCTTCTGGTAGTCGAGTGATTGCCCATACGGTCGAGTGTCTTCAAGACTGTCGAGTGGAACATAACTTCATGGTCGAGTGGATGATGATTTTTCTTCGAATGCTTTTGGTTCTTTCTAGAGATGTCCTTGGGGAGGGTATCTTGGACAGATCCATGACCCTACCCTAGGTACATAGCTTCATCACCGGATAGATCAAATCAGTGGGGCTGAGTTTGACTTTTGGTTTGGGACATATGTGGATATGAGGAAGTGGTTGAGGGCTTTTGGAGCATATCACTAAGCATTTTGAGCAAGCAAGCCATTAAGCAACACCTCATCCTCTTTTAATAGTATTGGCTTTTCCTATGGACTCAATGTGATCTTGGATCACTAAAATGAAAAAGTAGAGTCTTGAGCTTGAGCCAATGTGTGTCCGTAGCATTTTGAGGTGTCCACATTCCTAGTCCATGCCATGCCAATCATTGAACTTTCTGAAATGATCATCTTAAAAGAGCATTACTTTAATGAGCTATATGTTGTTAGGAATTACCAAAACCACCCAGGGATAGTTGCGCTTTCAATCTCCCCCTTTTTGGTAATTGATGACAACATATAGATCAAAGCTTCGACAAATTATAATAAGATTTAAATGCATCATCGCTTTGAGAGGTATGTGATAAGTAAGAGCTCCTCTAAATTTTTCCATTATTTAAAATTTGCTTTTGAATGCAAATGCACAATCGATTAGGATCATGGGTTACTCTTCCACGTCACATACATCTTGGTGGAGCGCTCAAAATGATAGAAGGTAAAAACATGCACTCATCACCAATGCAAAGTGAATGATCATACAAGAGATATAAAAGATAACATCATTCAAGCACAACCATTAATGTAGGATATGATCAAACACATGATCAAATAAGTATCTCACACACATAGACATAGAGTATCAAGCAAGCATACAAAAGTATCAATCAAATAGTGAGAGAGACAAAAGAAGCAAAAACACCCTCTCTCAAAGCCTACGATCTATACATTTCTCCCCCTTTGGCAACAAGTTACCAAAAAGTTTGAAAATGCATAGTGCTATGCGTCTCTCTAGGCTTGATCTTCGGGGGGTGGTGTTGAGAGGACTCCACGGACGAATGCATCTGTTGAAGTTGTTGGAGCTGGTGGAGTGGCAACTGGAGATGGCAATGATGATGTGGCTGCAGGTGCTGATGTAGTTGATCTTGTGTCAGCCATGGGCACTGCAGCAGATCTTTGCCCTCTTGGCACTCTCTGAAAGGCATCTGTAGTAGCCTGCCCTTTCCTCTCCTCAGCTTCTTCCTGGAGCTGCTCAACTGTTGTCTGCATGTCTGTCACTTTTATATCAAGATCATAGAACTTAGTTTCAACGATTCTTTCCAATCTCTCTTGGTTCTGGGTCAGGGTGGCCAAGCCCTTCTCTATCCTCAAGGTTGCTTGAATCAGATATGCATGTTGATCTTGTTTGGTATTGAGAAATACTTGAGATGCTTCTTCAACACTTGGCATCTTTGCAGCCTTTTCAGCCTTAGCTTTCTCTCTCTTTTCTTTTGCCTGCACAGATGTGTGATCTTCTTCATTCATGACAACAGTGTTGTCCTCAAAATCTGGTCTCAAGGGTAGATGCTCCTTGTCCAAAAGAGAAGTGCATGTGCCCATCTTTGAGTTGATGAGCATTTGAATTTGTGGAGCATACCCACATGATCTCTTCTAATCTGCAGTTGTCCTCTTGATTGTTTCCACAATCAGGCTCATGACTTTAAACTTTTGGGGCACATTAAACAATTGCAGCAAGTTGATAGAATGACCTCTGATCATCTTGTGATCTCTAGATTTGGGCAATAAGCTATGCCTCAGGATAGTGTTGATTGTGGCCAAACCAGATAACAGATAATGAACAGACCCTAGCTTATGAGTTTCCAAGGCTTTGTTTGGAATTTATTTGTACATGACATTGAGTTGTGGTCTTTCTTCTTGGCATAGACATCCAAGTCATCATCATGCTCTTCGGAGGCATTGATCAATTTGGTCCACTCAGCAACTGTTGATTGGTACCTTATACCCTCAGAGATCCAAACAATTCTACCAACAGGATAGAAGTGTGCTGTGGAGTAGAATTGCATGATGAGTTCATCATTCCACTTGGTCAGCTTCTGAATCACAATCTTGTCCACTCCACATAGCCTAAAGCTCTCATGCACTCCTGGAAAATGATCTTCATTCTCATCAATGTATTCCCAATCTGCCCACTTCATATCACAAACAATGGGCTTCTTATCAAGCAAGATGGTCTCATAGAAATCCTGTTGCTCCTTGGTGTGGAACCTGTAATCCGCAGTAGTCCTTCTCCTCATAGCATATGGATCAGGTTGTCTCCAAAGTCTGAGACCTGCATCCTTCCTGATGTTCATGTCTTCTGCCACTAGATGGCTGTCATCATGATCTGGAATCTTAGGTTTGAGCTTCCTGAGCATTTAGGCTTCAGCATCTTCTTCTTCATCAATCTCAGGCACTGGGGCCTTGTTCTTTTCAGCAGTTGGAATATTCCTTGTGCTCCTCTTGGGTGCAGTCTTTGGAGCTGCAGCGGAAGCCTTGGGGTTGTTTTGGGCTTAGAAGGGGCAGCTCCAGACTTGATGGCATCCCCATCAGCTTTTGTGACTTGGGTGCTGGTGCAACATCCTCTTCCTCTTCTTCTTCAGCTGGAACTGTCATCATCGATGATCTCCCAATGACTTTGGCAATGGTCTTCTTGACCCTCTCTTTCCTCTTCTTGCCTTCACCATCCTCCTTTGGTTCAAGTGTGAACTCCATAGTTTCATGAGTTGAGGATCTAGCCTTAGACATAGGAACTCTTTTTGCTAGAGCCTTCTTGTGCAGACCTGGCTTGGTGGATGCAGCTGAGCCAAACTCCTTCTTAACAACCCATTTATTGGAGCTCACTTCTTCCTCAATAGACACATAATCCTCATCCTCTGAGTTTGAGTTTCTCTTCTTCCTTGTCCTTGTAGATGCCATGGGAAAAATGCTTGGAGTGCTCCTGCTTCCCTCATCATAGCTACTAGAGGGACTAGTGCCCTCACTCAAGTTCATCTGCTCTTTAGACTTGTTATGGCTGTCACTCTGATCTAACATACTAGCTAAGCAAACTGATAGCTGACCCTGTGAATAGTTATAGATGAGATAGAGTGGATGAGCATCACAAAGTGCAGAGTTTTTGCAAAACAAATGAGTCAAAAAATTAGTTTTAGTTTTCCACAAAAAGCATTTCGGAGCTACCGATTTGCTAAACTCGGTGACACCGAAGCAACTTTTGGAGTCTAAACTAGTGAAATCAGTCAGACCGAGAGATAGTTCGGTGACTCCGAGATTGCTAGGGTTTCACAGAGAGTTGAACTCGGTCACACCGATTTGCAACTTTTGGTCAGACCGAAAAGGGCAAGTGCAATGGCCTAGGCCAAATCGGTGAAACCGAGTTCCACAACTCGGTCGGTCCGAGATGAGTTCGGCGGAAACCTAACCCTAAATTTTTGAATCAAAACTAATCTAAGGGAAGTTCTTGCTGGACAGGATGATCTCATACGTGGTAAAGAACATGCCATTTGCTTTGTGCTAAGAATCAGAGTAAGGAACGACACAAAGTTTCGAACTCATACCCTAGTTCGGCGGTGAGTTCGCAACGGCGGCAACTACGGGGTTAAATTCCGTTGACGGCGATGGAGACTAGCGGTGGGAGGTCGCCGGTGACAAGAGGACGATCCGGAGACCCGAGGCGGCAGAGCAAGACACGCGCGGGCTGAGGGGTTTTGGATAAATTTCCAAAATTCGACCTGACGGTATATATATCCTGACACTGTCGGTGTGACTGAGTGGAACAACTTGGTGGCACTGAGATGCAGAATCGCAAGTGGTTACTACAACTCGGTGTGACCGAAAAGTTCTAATCGGTTGCACCGAGATTGAAAACCTAGATCAACTCAATGAACTCGGTTAGACCGAAAAGGCTGAACCGCTCAGACCAAAATGCACAGAGATGTTTTGGTAGTTTAAGTCTATGACGAATGGGGACTCCGAGTGCTCCTCACACAGAGTGTTCGAATCTGACTTGATCAAACTTTGTGATGCAGCATGAATAGAGTTTGAGATGAGAAAAGCATAAATAGCTAGAGGAAGTCCTTAGGAATTCTTGTCCATCTATTTGGCAAAAGAAAAAGATCCAAACAATCAAAGCAACAAATGGATGTCCTCGAAAGAGTAAAATATGCAATCAACATGCTCACACAATGAAATGGCAAATGAAATATGTGACAAAGCATGCAAAAACACTCTAGCATCTATCAAGCAATTGGCGATGACTAGGTTATATATATACACGAGTATATTGACTTAGGAGTCAAATGAGAACATTTGATCATAGGTCATACTCATCGTTTAAGCACAAATGGGGTTACCACTTTTACATAAAGCATTGTTGTGTTCACAGCATTAGAGTTGCTTTAGCTCAATATTTAGAGTAAAGCTCCCCCTAGATGTGATATCCCCCCTAAGAGGGATGAACTAACCTTGGGTTTTGTCGATGATGACTTCATGTAGATGTTGAAAATGTGGATGCTCAATGTTGATGTAGATCATTTGGAGCAATCCTTTGGAGTGAGTTGCACTTTCAATACCTACACGGGTTGGTCCTACAAGGAACAAACAAAGATATCCATAGACATAGAGTGAAGTTCACACAAGATGATGTCCATGAAAGAATTAGGTTGCCTTGTCCCTTGTCTTACCAACAAGAGGGTTTGTGACTCCTTGAACCAGTGCAAGATGTGGAGGTTGTTTGCACTTGTCCTCGCCAAGATGATATGAGTGAAGTATGTTGGCGGAGTCACCCTCAAGAACTCTCTAGTTCTTCTTCTTCGGAATCCACATCATCTTGATGGGAATCCTTGGAGTTGTAGTCATACTTGATGCAGTAGAACTTGATGTAGTCTTGGGAACCCACTTGACCAAGGCCTGCGGAGCTTCTTCAAATGCATCAATCTCCTCTTGAAGCTTGTCCTTACCCTTTTGCTTGTGTTCTTGTGGTGGAATATCATCTTGAGCTTGTGTCCCTTGGAAAGAAGTAGGATCATACTTCTCTTGTTGAGGAACAAACTTCATCTTGGGGTATTGATCTTCTTCCCACTCAACTCCATTGGCATTGAACTTACGTTCAAAACCAACACCTCTTGATTCTTCCGGTGCCTTCCTTGCTTGCGTACAATTTCCTCAAATTTCTTACTTCCGGCAAGGCTCTTGTCAACACCTTTCTCTATAATTCCCTTCAATAAGCTATTTTCTTTCTCAAGTGTAACTTGGCTAAGAGAATCATTAGTGGGATCAAGAGAACTACTAGAAGCAACAATGTTGGATTTAACATGATTATTGTTACTACTAGAAGAAGAATCTTTCTTGTTCTTGTTGCTAGATTTTACTTGTGCCATGTAAGTAGACAAGATTAAATGCTTGGCAATGTAAGAAGAACTTTTCTTACGAAGATCATCATTGATTGCCTTTAAGAACCCATGATCTTGCTCAAGGTTGAGCTTTTCAAAGCGTAGCTTCTCATGAGTCTTTAAAAGTTCTCGATGATCTTCTAAGGTAGTTTCATGAGCTAACTTAAGAGTGTTTAGTTCTTTAGTTAGACACTCAATCTCATTCTTATCATCATCATTCGTTTTATCTTGATTAGCATGATTAATAGCAATTTCATCATAGTTTTCATCACTAGAGTTGTCAACAAGTAAATCATCATCACCTAGAAAATCATCTTCATCACTATTGAAATCAACATACTCGGGGTGTGATACCTTTGGGCCTTTAGCCATGAAGCATCTTCCAATTCCTTCATTTGGTGAGTCAAATATGTCGTAGGAGTTGGTTGACACAAGTGCTAGACGGGCAACACCTTCATCTTGTGTATATTCGGAGTCGGAGTGATAACTTCTTTCGGAGTGATGGTCAGAGTCGGAGCTGGATACCCATTCACCAACGTGAGTTTGATGTCTTTGTTTTGTCTAGCTCCTTGACGACTTGTCCTTTCTTTCCGAATCCTTGCTTCTCCGAGAGGTTCTTCGTTCATAACGATCATCTCTACTCCTTCTCTCTCTTGGAGGTGACTCTTCTCTTTTACTTCTCCTTTTGGGTGGTTCTTCTCTTCTTTTGTAGGGAGCCGCACACTCATTGGAGTAGTGTCCGGGTCTTCCACAATTGTAGCAATTACGCTCATGACTCGAAGATCTTTTTCTTTGTAGGACCTTGACTTAGAACTTCTTTCCTTGCTTCTACTCTTGTAGAACTTGTTCAAGTTCTTCGCCATTAGGCTCAATTCCTCATTGAAGGTTTGTTCTCATTTGATGATGTAGTAGCATCACATGAGGCTTTGTAAGCACCACTTTTCTTGTTGTGAAGCTCTTCCTTATCCTTGTGTGACATCTCATGAGCAACAATTCTTCCAATGACTTCTGTTGGCTTGAGATCTTTGTAATTGGGCATCATTTGGATCAATGTGCACACGGTATCATATTTTCCATCCAAGGCTCTTAGGATCTTCTTGATGATGAATCTATCAGTCATCTCTTCACTTTCTAAGCCGGCAATCTCATTTGTGATGAGAGCAAGCCTAGAGTACATTTCAGCGACACCTTCACCATCCTTCATTTTGAACTTCTCAAGTTGACTTGGAAGCACATCCAATTTGGATTCTTTGACGGAGTTGGTACCCTCGTGCATATCAATCAAAGTATCCCAAATTTCCTTTGCATTCTCAAGATGGCTGTTTTTGTGGAATTCTTCAGGGCACAATCCGTTGAAGAGGATATTGCAAGCTTGAGCATTGTATTGCAGCATCTTCAACTCTTTTGCGGTAGCTTCACGGTTCGGTTCTCTCCCATCAAAGAATTCACCTTGCAAGCCAATACACACAATAGCCCAAATGGCGGGGTTATGTCCAAGAATATGCATTTTCATATTATGCTTCCAACTAGCAAAATCAGTACCATCAAAGTAAGGACCTCTATGATGGCAATTTCCCTTGCTAGACGCCATACTCTCCTAGGTTGTGAAACCAAGGATATGATCACCAAAGCTATGGAAATCAAGGCAAATGGAGACCAAAGCTCTTACCACTTGTAGGATCGAAAGTATGTCTAGAGGGGGGTGATTAGACTACTTGACCAAATAAAAACCTATCCTTTTCCCAGTTTTAAGTCTTGGCAGATTTTAGCAACTTAGCACAAGTCAAGCAATCAACCTACACATGCAAGTCTAAGAGTATAGCAGCGGAATGTAAAAACATTGCACATGAAGGTAAAGGCAGGAGTTTGGGGGGAGCAAACGCAATGTAGACACGGAGATTTTTGTTCCGATAGGTGGAACTACCGTACATCCACGTTGATGGAGACTTCAACCCACGAAGAGTGAGGGAGTCCTGGATTAGGGGGTCTCCGGACAGCCGAACTGTTGGACTATGAAGATACGAGATTGAAGACTTCGTCCCATGTCCGGATGGGACTCTACTTGGCGTGGAAGGCAAGCTAGGCAATACAGATACGGATATCTCCTCCTTTGTAACCGACCTTGTGTAACCCTAGCCCCCTCCAGTGTCTATATAAACCGGAGGGTTTTAGTCCGTAGGACAACATACAATCATACCATAGGCTAGCTTCTAGGGTTTAGCCTCTCCGATCTCGTGGTAGATCAACTCTTGTACTACTCATATTATCAAGAATAAATCAAGCATGACGTAGGGTTTTACCTCCATCAAGAGGGCCTGAACCTGGGTAAAACATCGTGTCCCCTGCCTCCTATTACCATCCTCCTTAGACGCACAGTTCGGGACCCCCTACCCGAGATCCGCCGGTTTTGACACCGACATTGGTGCTTTCATTGAGAGTTCCTCTGTGTCATCATCATTAGGCTTGATGGCTCCTTCAATCATCGATAGTGATGCAGTTCCGTGTGAGACTTTTCTCCCCGGACAGATCTTTGTGTTCGGCGGCTTCGCACTGCGGGCCAACTCGCTTGGCCATCTGGAGTAGATCGAGAGTTACGCCCCTGGCCACCAGGTCAGGTTTGGAAGCCTAAACTACACGGCTGATATCCGTGGAGACTTGATCTTCGACGGATTCGAGCCCCTGCCTAGTGCACCACACGGTCACGATGAGCATGATTTAGCTCTGCCATCGGACAGTGTTCAGGAGATCGCGCCGGCAACCGCTCTGACCCTCAATTTGGAGCCAGTTGCACCATCCATGGACGGGTGGATTGACCCCTCCACGGAGGCCGCACTCTCATCGGCAATCGAGCCGAGTATCGACCTTACCCTTCACAGGAGTCATTGACGCCGAACTACCGGATTCTTCCCCGGCCACGGACTCCGAACCGCCTGCGCCCGTGCCTATTGAATCTGACTGGGCGCCGATCATGGAGTTTACCTCCGCGGATATCTTTCAGCACTCGCCCTTCGGCAACATATTGAACTCGTTAAGGTCTCTCTCCTTGTGAGGAGAGTCATGGCCGAACTATGTTCGACAGGATTGGGATGCTGATGACGAAGAAATTCGCCGCCCACCCACCACCCACTTAGTAGCCACTTTCGACGATTTGACCGACATGCTCGACTTCGACTCCGAAGACATCGACGGCATGGACGACGATGCAGGAGGCGAACAAGAACCACTGCCCACAGGGCACTGGATAGCCACCTCGTCATATGACATATATATGGTGGACACACCCAAAGAAGGCAATGGCGACGGGACAGCAGAGGATGACCCCTCCAAGAAGCAACCCAAGTGCCGACGTCAGCGGTGCCGCTCTAAGTCTCGCCAAAGCAAGAGCGGTGACACCGACAGAAGAGATAATAGCACTCCGGGCAGTGCCGAAGACGACAACAATCCCCTCCAGCAAGATTTAGGGCAGGAGCATGGAGAAGCCAGCCCTCCCGAGAGAGCGACAGGTGGAGAGGCGGAGGATGATAATTACATGCCTCCCTCCGAAGACAAGGCAAGCCTCGACGATGATGAATTCGTCATGCTTGAGGATCTCGTCGAACAAGAGCGCTTCAAGCGCCAGCTTATGGCCACGGCAAATAGCCTTAAGAAAAAGCAACAGCAGCTTCAAGCTGGTCAAGATTTGCTAGCCGACAGATGGACTGAAGTCCTTGCGGGTGAGGAATATAAACTCGAACACCCCTCCAAGAGTTACCCAAAGCGCAGGTTGCTACCCCGACTAGAGGAGGAAGCACCAAAACCTACATCCCCAGCGTATGACGCGGCTGATCAGCCACTTCGTGGCCGCGACAGAGAGGCATTTCAGCCAAAAGCTCAGCCCGCACCCCGACGCCACTCAAATAAAAATGTCAAGACCTGGGGAAATACGCCAGACCTACGAGACGTATTGGAGGACAAAGCGAAACACGCAAGATTGATCTACGGATCGCGAGGGCGCGCCACTATGCGAGACGATAACCGTCACGCTGGATACAGTAAAAGTAAGTCCGACCGGGCCGAACACAGCGGACAAGACTCATTTGAGTTGTGTCACGATGTAGCCCAGTACAGAGGCGCCGCACACCCCCTATGCTTCACAGACGAAGTAATGGATCATCAAATCCCAGAGGGTTTCAAACCCGTAAATATAGAATCATACGACGGCACAACAGATCCTGCGGTATGGATCGAGGACTTCCTCCTGCACATCCACATGGCTCGCGGTGATGATCTACACGCCATCAAATACCTCCCACTTAAACTCAAAGGACCAGCTCGGCATTGGCTCAATAGCCTGCCAGCAGAATCCATTGGCTGTTGGGAAGATCTGGAAGCCGCATTCCTTGACAACTTCCAGGGCACTTATGTGCGACCACCAGATGCCGATGACTTGAGCCACATAATTCAGCAGCTAGAGGAATCGGCCAGGCAATTCTGGACATGGTTCCTAACAAAGAAAAATCAAATTGTCGACTATCCGGATGTAGAGGCCCTAGCAGCTTTTAAGCACAACATCCGCGACGAGTGGCTCACCCGGCACCTTGTCCAGGAAAAGCCGAAATCTATGGCAGCCCTCACGACACTCATGACCCGCTTTTGCGCGGGAGAAGACAGCTGGCTGGCTCGCAGCAATAACATATCAAAGAACCATGGTACTTCGGATACCAAGGATGGAAATGGCAGGTCACGTCGCAACAAATATAAGTGCCGCATTAATAGTGACAATACCGAGGATACGGCAGTCAATGCCGGATTCAAAGGCTCTAAACCCAGTCAGCGGAAAAAGCCATTCAAGAGAAGCACACAGGGCCCGTCCAGTTTGGACCGTATACTCGACCGCTCGTGTCAAATACACGGCACCCCGACAAGCCAGCCAACCACACCAACAGGGATTGTTGGGTGTTCAAGCAGGTCGGCAAGTTAAATGCCGAAAATAAAGATATGGGGTCACATAGCGATGACAAGGAGGAGCCCCGGCAGCCGAACACCGGAGGACAGAAGAGGTTCCCCCCGCAAGTGCGGACGATGAACATGATATACGCAACCCACATCCCCAAGAGGGAGCGGAAGCGTGCGCTAAGGGACGTATATGCGTTGGAGCCAGTCGCCCCAAAGTTCAACCCATGGTCCTCTTGTCTGATCACCTTCGATCGCAGGGACCACCCCACTAGTATCCGTCATGGAGGATTCGCCGCAATGGTCCTAGACCCAATCATCGACGGATTTCACCTCACTCGAGTCCTTATGGATGGTGGCAGCAGCCTGAACCTGCTTTATCAGGACACAGTGCGCAAAATGGGTATAGGCCCCTCAAGGATCAAACCCACAAAAACGATCTTCAAAGGCGTCATACCATGTGTAGAGGCCCATTGCACAGGCTCATTCACACTGGAAGTGGTCTTCGGATCCCTGGATAACTTCCGAAGCGAGGAGTTAATCTTCGATATAGTCCCGTTCTGCAGTGGCTATCATGCACTGCTCGGGCGAACCGCATTCGCGAGATTCAACGCAGTACCGCACTATGCATATCTCAAGCTTAAGATGCCAGGACCTCGGGGGGTCATCACAGTCAATGGAAACACTGAGCGCTCTCTCTGTACGGAGGAGCACACTGCGGCCCTCTCATCAGAAGTGCAAAGCAGCCTCTTAAGGAAATCCACCAGTTCGGCGATACAAGACCCGGACACCTTCAAGCGCGCCCGGAGTAATCGGCAACAAGACCGCCTGGCACGTTCCGAGCTTGCATAGCAATCGGCCCCCACCACAGTACCAGCCAAACAGCGAAATCCGTGCCACGCGTACATAATTACGCATTAAAAATACCATGGGCACAGGTGGGGAGGGGGGACGACTACGACACGCCCCAAGACGCGGCTCAACCGCACTAGGGGCTTCCTGCTTTGCTATTTTTCTCTCTTTCAGGACTTTAATCTCTGGAAACCCCGTACGGCAGTACGGTTGCCGGACACACGATGCAACAACCAAGGAGGCAGAAAGCTATGTCGCACCACGGAACTCCGAGGTGGTCTCTGACAACGAGTGAAATACCTACTTTCAATACCATTCCTCAGCTTGCCCTTGGAGGGGACATGTCAAATAGTCCTACTTTTTGCTTATCGCACTACTTGTATCATTCTGCTTTAACACACCTTTTTGAATAAACAATGCATAGCACTAGACTATTATCGCATTCTTTATTCTTCTTATATATATATATATGTTCATTCATGAAATCCAGCACCCGTACACTCTGGTACGGCCAATACGCTAGGGGCTTAAGCATACCCCATAATACGGTGTGAGAAGTCCGAACACTTTCGACAGTGCGGCACCCCAAACTTATAACATTATATGAATCAGCTCCGAATCAAGTCTTGGGTCAATAGCTGGGTTTGACCGGCTCCCATGTTTTGGTACCTTACGTTCCGCTATATCGGCTAAGGTAGCACTGGGAGAACTACTATGATTGCGCCCCGGTTCAGCTGGGCTAAGCACCTCAGTAGAGAAAGCTAAAACTGACTGTCATGATAAGGTGAGAGATGGTCGCTGTTTGAGAGGTTTCGAGTCCCTAAAGACTTATGCCGCTTAGAGCGAGGAGTCGGCTTTGTCTGGCTTAAGGCATGTATAGCGCCCCGAATTCGGCCTTCCGAATACTAGGGGCTTCGCCAAAATTTAAAATTGTAGAATTCTATGGCTAAGTGAGAGTGATAAAGCATTATAGTCCGGTTGCCTTGTTCGTTGTGCTGAGCACCTCCCTCGAAGGACCCAACAATGGGAAAAAGAGTGCTCAGGTTTATCCCGAACACCCCAGCACTCGTGGCATGGGGGCAGAAGCCGATGACTGGCCATCTCTCAGATTTGATAAACAGCCGCACAGAAGGTAATATTTTAAATTCAAACAAGCGTTGCATAGCGCATATGAACAAGTTTTCATAATATAGGATCACACGAGCAAGTTCATTCAAAAATTACATCTTTTGCACACTCGTCCGCCACAAGACGGGCACCCTTTAGGACACCCTCATAATACATTTCGAGGTGGCGATGCTCCTTGCCCTGCGGCGGCCCCTCCTTCACAAGATTCTCAGTGTCCATCTTGGCCCAGTGCACCTTTGCACGGGCAAAAGCCCGACTGGCACCTTCTATACAGACGGACCGCTTGATGACTTCCAGCCGTGGGCAGGCATCCACAAGCCGCCTCACCAAGCCGAAGTAGCTGTTGCGAAGGGAGTCGCCAGGCCACATCCGGACTATAAAGCCCTTCATGGCCTGTTCGGCTGCCTTGTGCAGCTCGACCAGTTGCTTCAGCTGGTCGCTCATAGGCATCGGGTATTCGGTCCTAGTATACTAAGACCAGAACAGCTTCTCCTTCGAGCTTCCCTCCTCGGCCTGGTAAAATTTCGCGGCATCCGACACGCTGCGGGACAAATCTGCGAATGCTCCTGGAGAGCTCCGGACTCGGGTAAGTAACAAGTAATTTACTTTCACATACTTTCTTTGCATATTGAATGCCTTACCCGCCGCTATCCTCCTCAATGCCTCAATCTCCTGGAGGGCCTTTTGGGCTTTGGCCTTGGCATGCTTTGTGCTTTCGAGGGCTGTGTCAAGCTCGGACTCTCGCGTCTTCGAGTCAAGCTCCAAAGCCTCGTGCTTCTTCACGAGAGCCTGGAGCTCTTGCTGCACCTCGCCCACTCGTGCCTCTTGTTTCTCCCGCTCGGGGCGCTCCTTGGCCGCTTTGTCTTCGGCCTAGGATAGCACTTGCTTCAGGGTCGCCACTTCGGTCGTGGCCCCTGGCACATTCATGATGACCCTGTCATTTTGCAACCACATTTTCTTTTATATATATAGACAAGGTATTACTTACCTTTGTTCTCCTCGAGCTGCCTCTTGGCAAGGCCGAGCTCTTTCTCGGACCCATCGAGGTCCTGCTTCAGTGCGGCGACCTCCGCAGTCAGTGCGGCAGAGGTCAGCAACGAAGCCTGCATATGCATACAGACATACTTATATTAGACTCCTGCAGATATTATTTGATCCTCTATTCGGCTTTTCTTTGTGAACACCAAACAGAGCATCAGGGGCTACTGTCTATGCGGTAATATTTTTCCTATATTTTAAATACTTACCTCAAAGCCTGTTAGAAGGCTGGCACAGGCTTCAGTCAGTCCGCTCTTCGCGGACTGAACCTTCTTGATCACCGCACGCATAATAGTGCGGTGCTCTTCGTCGATGGAAGTGCCGCGAAGCGCTCCCAACAGGTTGTCCAGTGCCTCTGGATGGACAGAGGTCACCGACATGGGCGTCTTGCCCCTTTTGGAAGGGGGCCGCCTGCCCGAGTCCGGAACCACTGGAGGTTCCGGCGCGGTGTTCGGCTGAGGAACGAACTTGGAGCCCCCGGGAGCCTTCCTCCCTTTGCTCCTGGAGTCCGAAAGGTCGCCTTGAGGTGCCTCCGAGACTGTCTCCCCCCGGCTCGGTGCCCCCTAAGACAGTACCTCGGCATTGTCCGTAGGGCAGGGAGAGGTGGCGGTTGGAAGTGTATCACTATTCATGTCCGACGAGTCCAAGGAACTGTCCGACGATGATACATTGATACGGGCTTGGGACGGACTGCATAATCATATTCGACGTTAGGAGAAGCAGTGCGACAAAGGTATACTATGAGTTACTCTGGTATCCGAATATTTACGACTTCGCCAGGGGCTTGGCCTTGATCAGCCACTCGTCTTCGCCGTCGGCGGCGGTGGTGGAACAGTCCGTAAGGAGAGTCCTTCCCTTCTTGGACCCTTCGGCCTCCCCGGTTGGGGTGGCCTTCCTTTTCTTGTCTCCCCCGGCTGGAGGGGGAGAGTCTTCATCTTCCTTCTCCTCATTTTCATGGGAGGTGTGCGTCTCGGAGTTATTGGACGATGAGTCTGATACCACCTGGCGCCGGGAACTCTTTCGGGTTCCCTTGGCCTTCTTCTTGGTCTTATCCGGCACCTCATAAGGAGCCGGAGTCCGCATCTCCGTCAGGAGAGCGTCCGCAGGGCCTTCGGGCCGAGGGGCCGGACAGTTGATCTGCTCCAATGTCTCCACCCAGTCCTGTCAAAGGCATGGGAGCTCAAACCCCGCACATGGTTAAGCTATGGGAAATAAACACCCTATCAGATGTACAGAACTTACCGGATTCGTAGAATGCTTCGCGCTCATCCTGTGGTCCTCGGTAAGAGAAGGAGGGACCTCGGCGCCCTTGAACAGCACCCTCCAGACGTCTTTATGCATCGTGTCGAAGAGCTCGCTTAGAGTCTGGTGCCGGGCCGGGTCAAACTCCCATAAGTTGAAATCTCGTTGTTGACACGGGAGGATCCAGCAGAAGAGCATGACCTGGACTATGTTGACAAGCTTAAGTTTCTTGCTTGTCATGTTCCGGATACACTTCTGGAGTCCATCCAGCTCCATCGATGAACCCCAGGACAGGCCCTTCTCCTTCCAGGAAGTGACCCACGTGGGGATTCCGGATCGATACTCGGGGGCCGCCACCCAGTTGGTGTCGCGCGGCTCGGTGATGTAGAACCACCCCGGTTGGCACCCCTTTACGGTCTCCACGAAGGATCCCTCGAGCCATGCAACGTTGCGCATTTTTCCCACCATGGCTCTGCCACATTCCTCTTGTTGGTCGCCTACAACCTTCGGCTTGATATTTAAGGTCTTCAGCCATAGGCCGAAGTGGGGCCGGATGCGGAGGAAAGCCTTAGACGCGACGATGAACGCCGAGATGTTGAGGATGAAACTCAGGGCCAGATCATGAAAGTCCAGCTCGTAGTAGAACATGAGGCTGCGAACGAATGGATGGAGGGGAAACCCCAATCCGCTGACGAAATGGGGGAGGAAAACCACCCTTTCGTGAGGTTCCGGGGTAGGGACGATCTGCCCCACGACTGGCAGCTGGTGTGCGATATCCGCGGCTAAGTATCTGGCTCCACGTAACTTTTTGATGTGCCCCTCCGTGACGGAGGAGGCCATCCACTTGCCTCCCGCTCCGGACATGTTTGGAGAGAGTTGAGGTGGAGGAGGATGCGGACTTGGGCGCTGGAGCTCGAGTGCGCGAGAATGGATAAGCAAGGAGGAAGAAGGCGTGGGTAGAAAAAGGTGAGATCTTATCCCTTTATAAGGGTGTACTAAACTATGCACCCCCACTAGCCTGGTAAAACTCGCTTATCCCCCAAGCACTGTAATTGATGGCGTGGTTGGGTTACCCACGTCCGTATTGATGAGAATCCCGTAATAAGGGGAACATGATCTCTGCTTTGACAAGACGTGTCAAGAAACCGCCTCGCATTATGTGCGGGGGGTGGTCAAAGAAAAACGGTTCAAATAATTACCGGGCCGTGGCGTCATGTCATGCTGCCAAAACGTGTCAGCAGATTAGATTTGTGGTAATATTATTCTCTCTATGGTGGTATCTGGAACTTATTTTGCAGGGTCGGACACTATCCTTGTATTCAAATTCTTCTGTGATGTATTCGGAGGAGGAACCCGCCTTGCAATGCCGAAGACAACACTGCGCGCCGGACTCGTCGTCATTGAAGCCTGGTTCAGGGGCTACTGAGGGAGTCCTGGATTAGGGGGTCTCTGGACAGCCGGACTATATCCTTTGGCCGGACTGTTGGACTATGAAGATATGAGATTG
The DNA here is from genome assembly GCF_003073215.2 of Triticum urartu. Taxonomy (NCBI): domain Eukaryota; kingdom Viridiplantae; phylum Streptophyta; class Magnoliopsida; order Poales; family Poaceae; genus Triticum; species Triticum urartu. The sequence goes on along the minus strand of NC_053022.1, from coordinate 448,174,946 downwards.
AAGACTTCGTCCCGTGTCCGAATGGGACTCTACTTGGCGTGGAAGGCAAGCTAGGCAATACGGATATGGATATCTCCTCCTTTGTAACCGACCTTGTGTAACCCTAGCCCCCTCCGGTGTCTATATAAACCGGAGGGTTTTAGTCCGTAGGACAACATACAATCATACCATAGGCTAGCTTCTAGGGTTTAGCCTCTCCGATCTCGTGGTAGATCAACTCTTGTACTACTCATATTATCAAGAATAAATCAAGCAGGACGTAGGGTTTTACCTCCATCCTGAGGGCCCGAACCTGGGTAAAACATCATGTCCCCTACCTCCTGTTACCATCTGCCTTAGACGCACAGTTCGGGACCCCCTACCCGAGATCCGCCGGTTTTGACACCGACAAAGGGTAACGGCTGCGTGAGTTCACGGAGGGCTCCACCCACGAAGGGTCCAAGAAGAAGCAACCTCTTGTCTATCCCACCATGGCCATCGCCCACGAAGGACTTGCCTCACTAGGGTAGATCTTCACGAAGTAGGCGATCTCCTTGCCCATACAAACTCCTTGGTTCAACTCCACAATCTTGACGGAGGCTCCCAAGTGACACCTAACCAATCTAGAAGACACCACTCTCCAAAAGGTAATAGATGGCCTGTTGATGATGAACTCCTTGCTCTTGTGCTTCAAATGATAGTCTCCCCAACACTCAACTCTCTCTCAGAGATTTGGATTTGGTGGAAAGATGATTTGAGTGGAAAGCAACTTGGGGAAGGCTAGAGATCAAGATTCTTGTGGTTGGAATGGCATATCCTGGTCTCAACACATGAGTAGGTGGTTCTCTCTCAGAAAATGTATGTTGGAAGTATAGGCATGTTCTGGTGGCTCTGTCCACGAATGAAGAGTGGGTCGAGGGGTATATATAGCCTCCACATAAAATCTAACCATTACACACAATTTACCAAACTCGGTGAGACCGAATCATGAAACTCGGTCAGACCGATTCAGTTCAAAATGTGAACATTAGGCTTTTCGGTGGGACCGACATGTCAACTCAGTGGGACCGATTTCATTAGGGTTAGGGCATAACGTAATCTCCGTGAGACCAATCACATAAACTCAGTGAGACCAATTTCTATAATAGGCAAACAGAGAGTTGCTCAGGAAACCTCAGTGGGACCGATTCACTCATTTCGGTAAGACAGAAACGTTACGAAAAGGAAACAGAGAGTTTGCATTGCGAACTTAGTGGGACCGATCGCTCATCTCGGTTGGACCGAAACGTTACGAAGGGAAACAGAGAGTTTGCAATGCCATCTCGGTGAGACCGAGATCCCTATCGGTGAGACCGAACTGATTAGGGTTTCTGGCTATGGCTATGTCAAGTGAACTAGGTGGCACCGGATAGATCAAATCGATGGGGCCGAGTTTGACTTTTGGTTTGGGACATATGTGGATATGAGGAAGTGGTTGAGGGCTTTTGGAGCATATCACTAAGCATTTTGAGCAAGCAAGACATTAAGCAACACCTCATCCCCTTTTAATAGTATTGGCTTTTCCTATGGACTCAATGTGATCTTGGATCACTAAAATGAAAAAGTAGAGTCTTGAGCTTGAGCTAATGTGTGTCCTTAGCATTTTGAGGGGTCCACATTCCTAGTCCATGCCATGCCAATCATTGAACTTTCTAAAATGATCATCTTGAAAGAGCATTAGTTCAATGAGCTATATGTTGTTAGGAATTACCAAAACCACACAGGGATAGTTGCACTTTCAATCTCCCCCTTTTCTGTAATTGATGACAACTTATAGATCAAAGCTTCGACAAATGATAATAAGATTTAAATGCATCGTCGCTTTGAGAGGTATGTGATAAGTAAGAGCTCCCCCTAAATTTGTCCATTATTTAAAATTTGCTTTTGAATGCAAATGCACAATCGACTAGGATCATGGATTACTCTTCCATGTCACATACATCTTGGTGGAGCGCTCAAAATGATAGAAGGTAAAAACATGCACTCATCACCAAGGCAAAGTGAATGATCATACAAGAGATATAAAAGATAACATCATTCAAGCACAAGCATTAATGTAGGATATGATCAAACACATGATAAAATAAGTATCTCACACACATAGACATAGAGTATCAAGCAAGCACACAAAAGTATCAATCAAATAGCGAGAGAGACAAAAGAAGCACAAACACACTCTCTCGAAGCCTATGATGTATACATTCCTCCCCCTTTGGCAACAAGTTACCAAAAAGTTCGAAAATGCATAGTACTATTAAGTCCTTCATGGCCAAACCGGCCACCCTATGCAGCTTTATTAGCTGATTCATCTGGTCGTTTAGAGGCATCGGGTGCTCCGGCGCACGAAACTGCGACCAGAACAACTTCTCGCTCGAGTTCCCCTCCTGAGCTCAGAAGAATTGTGCAGCATCGGCGGCACTCCTCGGCAGATCCGCAAACACGTCTGGAGAACTCCACACTTTGACCTCCAAATATACTCTGCTAAAGAAAGGCCTTACCAGCCGCTATCTGCTTTGCCTGACGGATCTCCTCGCGAGCACTCCAGGACTCAACCTGCGCCTCTTTAGCCTCCTGGAGAGCTTTGGCGAGTTCAGACGATTAGGCCGAAGTCTTCTCCTCCAAATCCTCACATTTGTGGATGGCATCCTTAAGCTCCTGCTTGACTTCGGCCACTCGAGCTTCGTGTTGGCGGTGGGCGACCTGCTCGGTCTTTAGTTCCGCAGCCGCTTTCTCAACGGCTGTCTTGTTCAACTTCACCTCCTTATGGGCTTGGGCAAGGGCGCCTTTGAGGGTTTGAACCTCGGCCCCACCAACTATGCTCATAATCAAATCATTACATGAGTTAATCTCCGAATACAACTATCACGTATGAAATATAGCTAAACTTTTAAAAATTATACGCATACCTTGCGTCTCATCGAATCGCTTGTTAATGCGGTCGATCTCTTCATCGGCCAACCGTAGCTTCTGATTGAGTTCAGATACTTCGGTGGCCTGGGCAGTAGCCGCCAACAGGGAAGCCTGTTACAATGACAGAGAAGTATGCTAGCTTTCCCAAATTTCATGTGGATCCTTTGTCCGGTTTATTTCCCACCGGATAGAGCCTCACACTAGAAAAAAAGACACATCCATGACATTTTGGGCCGAACGAATTTTTTTTGTCATACATATGACACTTCTATGACGATAATTGTGACAAAATCCGGTATCATCATAGATGTGGTGGGCTCCTACTTCTATGACAAAAAATCATGACAGAAAATGGGCTTTTCGTCCTGGGTGGGCCGGAGACGTGGCTGCATGACATTCTTTGGGTCATCCATGACGGAAAAAACCGTGGTAGAAGCGAGGGGGAGGAAAATTTTGGGGAGTTCCCGATTACGGTGGGAGGTCGGGGGCCGAGCGATGCGCGCTTCTCTCGTACATGTACGCGCGTGTGTGCGAGGCGTTGGCTCTAACTGAACCCGAGCGAGGCGTTGGGCTCTAACTGAACCCGAGCGATTGCACTGCAGGCTACGCATTACTGAACCCGAGCGATTGATCGATGGTTGTTAACTGAACCCGATCGAGCGATTCCTTTGCTACTTCTGCTAACTGAAGCCGATCGATGCTGCCTATGGATGAACAGTGAGTGTTGCGGGGGGGTGGATGAACAGTTCCCGGTGGGGGTGGATGAACAGGACCCCGTAGTGTTGCCTCTGGATGAATAGGACCCCGATCGATCGAGCCAATTGGGGCTGGATGAACAGGACCCCATGGAGGGCTGGATGAACAGGACCACCTTGTGGAGGGCAGGATGAACAGTAGACGGTGGAGGGCAGGATGAACAGTAGCCCGTGGAGGGGTGGTTGAACAGGAGCCCGTGGAGAGGGTTGGTTGAACAGTAGCCAGTGGAGTAGCGCGCGGTGGAGGCTGGATGAACAGGCCCGTGGATGAACAGTCGCAGGTGGAGGCTGGAGGAGGTCGACGGTGGATGAACAGTAGCTCGTGGAGGCTGGAGGGGGTCGACGGTGGAGATGAACAGTATCCCGTGGAGTCCCGTTTTGCGGTACGCCACACCCCTCCCGATGAACATGACCCCTGTTTCGACCGTAGCGCTCCAACACAAGTCCGTTTCCTCCGTTTTGCGGTACGCCACACCCCTCCCGATGAACAGGACCCCCGTTTCGACCGTAGGAGGTCCGTTTCCTCCGTTTTGCGGTACGCCAGACCCCTCCCGATCAACAGGATCCCGTTTCGAACGTGGCCGGTCGAACACAAGGCTGTTTCCTCCGTTCTGCGGTACGCCAGGCCTCGTTTCCATCAGTTGTTCCGTCCAAGCCCTCCCGATGAACACGACGCATTCCGTTGCCTTCCCATGAACACGACGCATGCCGTTGCCTCCCCATGAACATGACGCATTCTGTTGCCTCCCCATGAACACGACGACGACGCTGTTTCTCCATTCCAACAAAGCCATGTACACGAGCCCTGGCCGTACGTATGCGCGAGTAGGCATTCGAGACCCCGCCCGTATGTACACGTACATGGTCGTATTTTCTTTCTTGCACCCTGGCCGCCTCTACTACGACACGTGCACGCCTCTACATCCACCAGTATATATGTACGTACACGTTCGCGACCAGAATGACAACGCTATGTACGCTTCGACCAGGTGGGTCTCGACTGTCAGGAACTTCCTTGCATGCGAAGATGTAGCTGGTGGGTCCCAGCAGTCAGGGGCAAACGTTTTTGCCGCGAAATACGGTGGCCCGTCCGGTGGGTCCCCGCTGTCAGGTGGAGGAATAATTATTTTGCACTTAATAAGGAGGCACTTCCTTGCTGCGGCCGTGGACCCAGCTGTCAGCCTCTCCACGTACAGTTCACGTCCGATGGAAGCCGTTCCTTGACCACGTTGACCATGCCGTGCCGAGAACACCAGGGCATTGGACGACGGCGAGGCCTAGGAAGGGGACGACACGGAGCCGGGGAAGACGCGGCAGTGGATGCCCACGCGTAGAGGAGTACGAGGGTTCACTAGTTCGCTGCGGTGTGAGGCTGCCGTTGCCGCAGAATAACAGGGGGTGTGGGTGAGTAGAGGGATGGCCTGGCCAGCGGTGGGAGTAGTAGGGGCGGTGAGGCCTCCACCGCATCGCAGCCGGCCACGGGAGGTAGGAGCACGAGGCACGGCCGGCGCTGGTTTGGGCGGCTGGAGCAAGAAGACCAAAGGTTGAAGAAGCACTACGGCCGTTGGATGGACATCGTACGGTCACTGGAGCTTGAATCGTGCATATTGACTAAGTTGACAAAGCCCTCCGTCCCCGTCAACTTAGTAGGCCCACAAGTCAGCCTCCCACCAAGGTGGGTCCCAGCTAGCAGGGGGTATTCATTTTTTTGTGCGTAATAAGGAGGCACTTCCGGTAGGTCCAAGATGACAGCAGGGGGAACGTTTTTTTCGTGAAATACGGTGGCCCGTCGGGTGGGTCCCAGCAGTCGGGGGCAAACATCTTTTTTCACGATATACTAGTGAGCATCCGGTGGGTCCCTGCTGTCAGGTGGAGGAATAATTATTTTCTGCGTAATAAGGAGGCACTTCCGTGCGGCTGCCGTGGACCCAGCTGTCAGCCTCTCCACGTACAATATTCTTCTGATGGAATTCGGTCGTTGACCACATTGACCACGCCGCGCTGACAGCACCACGACGGTGGACGATGGTGAGGCCTAGGAAGGGGACGACGCAGAGCCGGGGAAGACGCGGTAGTTGATTCCCACGCGGAGAGGAGTACGAGGGTTCACTGGTTCGGCTGCGCTGCCGTCGCCGCAGAATAACAGGGGGTGTGGGTGGGTGGAGACCTGGAGTGGAGGGATCGCCTGACCAGCGGTGGGAGTAGTATGGGGGCGGTGAGGCCTCCGCGGCAGCACAGCCAGCCACGGGAGGCAGGAGCAAGCGGCATGACCGGCGCTGCTTTGGACGGCTGGAGCAAGAAGACCAAAGGTTGAAGAAGCACTACGGCTGTTGGATGGACATCGTACGGTCAATCGAGCTAGAATCGTGCATATTGACTAAGTTGACAAAGCCCTTCATCCCCGTCGACTTAGTAGGCCCACTATACTGGGCCCCAGCTAGCAGGGGGAGTATTCATTTTTTTGTGCATAATAAGGAGGCACTTCCTTGCGTGCGAAGATATAGCTGGTGGGTCCAAGCTGTCAGCGGCGGTAATGTTTTTTTCACGAAATACAGAGGCCGTTTCGGTGGGTCCCAGATGTCAGGTGGAGGAAATCATTATTTTGCGCGTAATAAGGAGGCATTTCCTTGCGTGCGGCCATGGACCCAGCTGTCAGCCTCTCCACGTACAGTCCACTTCAGATGCATGTCGGTCGTTGACCACGCTGACCACACCACGCCGAGAGCACCGGGGCGGTGGACGACGGCGAGGCCTAGGAAGGGAACGACACTGAGGCAGGGAAGACTAGACCATTGTTTCTGTTTTCCATGCGGAGGCGAGTACGACTGTACGAGGGTTTACTGGTTCGTCTGCCGTCGCCGGAGAATAACAGCAGGTGTGGGTGAGTAGAGGGATGGCTAGGCCAGCGATGGGAGTACGGTGGGGCGGTGAGGCCTGCGCGGCAGCATAGCCGGCCATGGGGAGGAGGGAGCAGGCAGTCCTGTCGGCGCTTGTTTGAGCGGCTGGAGCAGGAAGAGTAGAGATTGAAGAAGCACGACGGCCATTGGATGGACATCCAACAGTATACAGGCCATCTGTGGAAAGCCTCAAATATGTGGAAAACAGCATACAGCCCATCTGCCATTATTTCAAATAATTTACAGCTCATTTGCTAATTCTTACGGGCTTTTTTGAGCCCATATTCTTTATGTTAGCATTACAGCCCATATTGTGGCCACAGTTAAAAAATTATACGAAATTATGCATATGTCGGTGCGGTCTGAACTGTTTTTAATGCCGAAATTTCGAGTCACATTCAGACTGATTTTAAAAATAAATGTATATCAATATAAAATCCGATAAATTGTCCACGCATAAAAATCAATGCAATTTAAAATCTCGAAATGAAAAAAAGATATTTGAAAATAATTGCCGGTTTGATGTGTTTTAAAAATGTATAGCCCATTTCTCATTACTGATAGGCCATTTTCTCGGCCAGCCCAATGAAGCTCTCCTCGTCTTGAAAGATTTGCAGCCCAACAGGCCTGATAAAGCGACTTACTTGACAAATCACAAAAGAATTGGGCTAGCCATTCTCAGAAAGAAAAAAAACTACTGGGCTGGTATGTGGTAAACATAAAAGAAAAGGCTGTCTAGACAGGCCAGAGTGTCCCGCACAGCCCAGTTGACACCCTGCTTCCGTCTCAAAAAAAATTAGATAAATGCCACTCCAATTATGGCGATTCATAAAAATGCCACTGCAATTTCCAAACTTTGAAAAATGCCAGTGCAATTTTTGCAAACTTTGAAAAACGCCACTGCAGTTTGCAAACTTTGAAAAACGCCACTCCAGACTGAAAAATGCCACTAGAAATGGCATGAAATGGCATTTTTCAAAGTTTGGAAATTGCAGTGGCATTTCTCGAATACACCAAATTTGGAGTGGCATTTATCAAATTAACCCAAAACAAAAATAATTGGGTGAGCTGCTGGGTCCCTGGTGTCAGCCACTCGTTGTGCAATTCTCTCGTTTATTGACTACGTTGACAATGGCATGGGACCCAGATGTCAGAAATCCACTAGGAGGAGCCATTTTTTATTGGCTTGAAATAAGGAGGCACTTGCTTGCGTACTGCCATGACCTTGGCAGGTCCCTGCTGTCATCCTCTCCACATACAGTACTAGTTAGTCATGCTTCAAAACTGATCGGCACGCCATTAAAAAAATAAAGGTCGATAACTAATGCGGTACCTCGGGCCAACGCGGCCAGAATGCATTTTGCACGAGAAATTACACACCATGTTTCATTGACATGTGGTCCCATTCCAACATATCAGTGAGACGACGGCGAGTTCGGAGTATAGGAGTATTTTCGAATGGACGTGTAGGCCGGGGCACCTCTTCGTGAACCGTGGCAAACTCACAATCGTCCACGGACTCTTCGCCTTTCCCTCTCGATTTGGAACTGCTGTCGCACGCTCTTCCTCTCCCTCCTCCATTTTCCTTCAGCCCTTCACCCTTCCTTCTGCCATTGTTTGATCGTCTTCTCCATGGAGGGAACAGGCCGGAAATGACCCCGTTATTCTTGCCCCGATCTAAAAGATGACATGATGGAGGAACTCATTGATCGGTACGACGTCATCACCTCGGCTAGCATGGCAGGTTCGTTCAAGCCCATTCTCAACTCAACTAATAACATCATGACAAAGAACCCAAGAGTCAAGGAGCGGTTTGATCTCCCCTATCTTCTTCGCCGTGACCCTGATGACTGGCGCCGACACGATGGAGGCGTCGCCCTGTGCCAGTTGATGCCGCTTGATAATGATAAGTATGATGTTAAGATGCCATCGCTTGAGGGCAAGGCTTGGGCGGGCGCAAATGGATATTGGATTGTTTACATTGGGTCCAACTACGAGTGGGAACTTGTGAATGTGTACACTCGTCACCGGGTTCCACTTCCAAAAATCTCAGCACACTGCCCAGAGGTTGAGCACACTGGTAATGTACGCATGTTCAAATACGATCATTGTGACTGTCTTCTATGGAAGATAGCAATTTGTCGAGTTCCCAACCGCTCTTGGAATTACAACAACTATCAAGTTGTTGCTATCTTCGACAAGCTTGTTGCCGTCCTTCTTGGTTCGACTCGATGGATATTGCTCAAAAATCAGTTTCTGTACACGGATGAGTACTGTGATGCAATTCAATACGAGGGCCTTGTGTTTGCTGCCACCACTCGTGGCACTGTTTTTGCATGGCATCCTAGTAGTTTCGGTACGTTTGTCTTCCACCGTAATTATAATTGTTTCATCCACATGCATGCGGGTTAGCAAGTTTCCCTTTACTAATTAACCTTCTTCTTGTGTTTCCATGGTCCTGTGAACATCCCACCATCTATACTTGAAAATTTTTATAACCAAGGGGGAGATGCCGATGGTGATGATCACGAGCAGCGCCCATATACTCTATGGTGCATGGCAACTAATTATGATGGATCACCTCTTCTTGTGTGTATACAGCCCACTGATGATGTTACTGCTAAGGAAGCAGGTGTCTCCCATGGTCGCACTCTCCGGACCTATTCCAACACCCGTTGCATGGTATTCGGGATGGATACTAGTGTGCTAGCGCCAACTCCTCCCTGGCACAGAATTGATAGTATTGGAGAAAACTGGCTCTTCCTTGAACAAAACTATCCGATGATGGTGAAAGGCGATCCAACTGCTGTTGACACATTTATGAGAAGCAACTGTGTGTATACCTCGGACATTTGGGTGGTTCCCTACCCTGGTACTGATATAGTAGGCCGCTTCAGCCTGGATGATCAGTCCTGCATTGGTCTCCAGATCGACAACGGATGGCCCGTCCCAGAGAATCACTTGTGGTTCAAAGCTAGCGTTTCCAACGCCGCGGAATGGTTGAGTTGAAGTTCATTTCATGGCTTGTTATCTGTTGTGTGGTGAAAACTTTAGTATTTATAATGTATCCTCGTTGTCGTTGTGGGTTGATGACCTGTTGTATGTAATAAAATGATATGCCTGTGATAAACTTACTAAATTTATGAATGGCTTTCGAGTCGCTTCTCTAAATTTGTACTAGCTTCACATGCTTCGTGCGTCGGGCGGGTGTTTTTACTGTAGCCATATGTTAATGTGTTCGTTGTATGTAACCAGCACCTCGAATCCTCGATACTAGTATACTATATACTAGTAGGAGTAAGTAGTAGGAGTAGTAGGGTAGCCTGGGCCAGAAAAAGCATTCACGTCCAGGAGTACGGCACACGCCGCCACCACGACATCCATCTGACACCATATTATTTCTTGGAGTCCGTGCTAGAGCAATCTCTTCAACCTCATCGTTTCTCTAACTTCAGCAATAGTGTGGCGGGCGAGGTGGGGGTTTGCCGATAGTCGGTTTCCTTAACTGCGGTCCCACTTGTAAGGCCAACTCCAACGCACGACCCCAAACGCACCTCCGTTTTGCATGAACTCCAACGATAATTTTTACTAGAAAAGCAAGACCAAAGAAAACAAGAACCACAAGAATACATTTTACTACTCATGTAAGTTGGATTAGTGCCTTCTCGATGCATTCATTATTGATCTGCGGAGGCTCGATCTTGCGTCTGTGCTAGCTAAAAGTGATAGAACATCTACTAAATTGTGCTCTATCAATATATGGATGTACTCTTCTTCCCAATACAAAAACTTGCATCCATTCTACTCCCTCCGTTGCACAATACATGCCTTCTATTTGTCAAAATATATATGTATCTAGACATGTCTTAGTATATAGGTATATCCATTTTTGGACAAATGGAAGTCAAGTATTTTGGAACGGAGGGAGTACACGATAAAAATTTTAAGTTAGCACAGCTAGTCTAATCCGGGAGCAGAACCGAAGATTTGGTCGAGTTCTTCCTCCTTTTGCTGACACGTGGGACATCTAGTATCCAGGTCATGTCATGAAAGAAAATAGAGTGGTAGTTGAAGCCACGAGATGTGCATCTTGGGTTAAACTGTAAATAAAATCTTACTACTCTTGAGTAACTCCAAAAGCAGCCACCGAAGATCTTTATTGGATTTGTTTTTCATCACCAGCATGTCGAGGTGAAAGATGTGGGCCGTGCATGCTTTCAATGACTTGAGACTACCAAACATGACATGCAGTGTTTAGTTCATTGCATGTAATCCTATTAGTACTTTAGTTAGGAGTAGCAAAAAAACATTAAGTTCTCTCGCCGATAGGAATAAAACACCATGTATTTATTTACAGAGGGAGTAGTACATTTTTGGTGATATGCATTACTAGATATTGCTAGTCAAATAATAAAATCCAGATGGACGTGGTAGTAGTCCTAAATCCAGACGGTGGTGCTACTAGTACTAGTAGTAGTACTACCAATGTAGTAGTAGGAGTACTAGCACTGTACTACCCCTTGGTCAAATTATTATGTGCTGCTCCTCACAGTGAAGTGACAAGACCCTGCGCCGGAGATGACACCTGAGTATAGGCGCTGTGTTCGGCATACCATAGTCAGCCTCACCATCTGCAGTCACTATCATCATGGCTATAGAGCTAGCCTGCTTACAAATAGCCCTGTTCGACATAATTTCCCGTGCATAGATGCCCGTGCATTGCACGGAACACCAAGATTGGGGGTGGACGGCTCCGGCTGCGGCCATCGCGCCAGATTTTTCCACAGCCTTCTACTCCTAGATGTGGTGGGGAGGAGATGAGGCTGATTGTGAGATAGAAGGAGTTGTTTGTAAATAGGGAACAAGTGCGGGCATCTTTTTGCAAAAATGGAGAAGCTTGGTTTGTATGCGTCGGATCTAGATCCGACGGCTATTGGTGAAAGATGGGAGGCACAACATCATCACCAACTCAGGACCTGTTTGATTCGCGGGATTTTGAAAACGCAGGAATAGGACACGGCAATATTGCAAGTTTCAAACTGATATTACAAATGTTAGGAGTAATGCTGCACCTACGAAGAGGGAATTACTATGAAGTTTACGTAAGAACTTTCGTTACTTTAGGTGGATGCAGCATTATCGTACAAACTAAAATCCACCGCCCTGACAAGTCACTAATGGGAAAATGAGTTTTCGAGTCTCTGGCCACTTGATGTTTCAAAAACAAATTCAGCTTCTGCGGAGAAATGAGCTCCACCGTGTACCCGCACGGGTGTGGCTGGGCACGAAGCATGAGTACGTGCACGGTGCACCTATTCTCTTCTTGTATACATACAGCACCTACGTGGGGTTGTGTGAGAGAGATACAAACCTAGAGAGAGATAGTGTGTGGGTTCTTGAGAGTTTTTTTGTGGGGGGGGGGGGGTCAATCAAAAAATTTAACATATGCAATGTGTGTGAAATAGAGTCCTGGATATAACATATATATAGAGGGGGCGATCCACGAGAAGAGAGTGGAGGTATCATTGGCTTGAGTTGTCCATAGAATCAAAGAGAGGGATGATGTGTGTGTGTGTGCGCGCGCGCGATCGATAAAGAGTGCCATCGAATTTGTGTGTGCCCATGTCAAAGATATAGAGTCGCTGGCCTACTGGAACGTGAGATGGGACATGTGCAGTTTGTCTCTGTGGCATGGATACCTACCTGCAGCGCTCGACTATCAGCGTGTGGTGGGGGAAGAGGAAGGCCCAATTAACTATAGAGGTACAATGGTTGGTATATGTGTGGAGGAGGAGAGAGGCCTACCTCATGTATTAAGGGGATCGATCTGCCTCATGTATTAAGGGAGATCCATCGACATCCATGCATCTGTGTAGGAGATGAATAAGGTTGGGAGAGAGACAGAGCTAGAGTGTTGGAGGGGGTGGTAGTGGAGTTGCTTCTAACAAATGGTGGGATAGGCTTGCCAGACAAACGGAGGGCACGCCCGCAATATCAATAAGAGAGGAGATGGCTGCTTGTTGTCTGTGCACGTGCGTGTGAGAGACGGGTCAGGAGGCATGCACGAATGATGAGGGGGGACGATGTGGATGTGGTAAGAAGACGTAACTACATAACTTGTGAGGTACGTCGATCGATGGGGGGTAGTTAAAGCCGATCTAGGTTTATGTTGGGAGATCGATCGGTATACATGCATGTGTGTGTTAGAAGCAAATGAGGCGCGAGGAGAAGGATAGAGAGAGAGAGGGATGCATGTAGGAGGTGGTACGAGAGGCATACTATATCGAGGGGGAGGAGTGTGCGAGTATGAGAACGATGAAAAGAGTGGTGGGAGTGAGGCATGGACGGTGACAAGAGAAGAGGGGAAGCTTGTGTTTGTGCTAGGCACACCTGGCTAGAGAGGCATATCGATCGATGTGTGCCGTAAAGAAGGAGCTGGGGGGCCTACACATATCGTGGGTGAACGACCTAAAGTGAAAAGACGAATTTGCGCGATGGAGCTAGAGAATGCTGAGGGAGGGTGAGAGGGATGCGAGCGTGTGCATGCACAAGAGAAAGTTAGTGCTAGCTACAAAGATAAGAGGGTTGTGTGGGTGTAAAAGACGAATAGAGATCATATATACTTCATTATAAAAAGAGAATTCGGATATTTGAAGAATTTATCATAGTGTTTTAAACCGACGGATGTGTGAATATATATAACGGTGATACACATGGTGTGGTTATGAACATGGTATACTACATTTAATATATTTTATCTCTACTCTTATAAAAAACGGAGTTGTTGATGATGGTGTGCCTGCCATCCTGCATTATAGGTTGTCTGATTTATATGATCTCCTTCCATAACATGGATTCATACTCCCTCCTTCCATCTATATAGGGCGTAAGGAGATTTTTAAGACTGCCTTTGACTATTGACAAGATTAATAGTACATGACATGCACAATGTGAAAATTATATCATTGAAAGAACCTTTCACAGACGAATTTAACGGTGTGCTTTGTGTAAGTTGCATGTCATATATCATTGCTCTAATATTTGGTCAAAGTTAGCATCGAAAAACGCATTAGGCCCTATATAGATGGAAGGAGGGAGTAGCTTAAAATAGCATTTGTATAGTAAAACGGGGCAAGACTCTCTCTTTGTGTGGTGTGAATAGTTTTATATTTTCGTTTTCTTTTTGGTTGAGGGAAGTGCGAATTGATTTGGTACGTACAAGTACAATATTACTACACGTTAGGCTTGTCCCTAAAATTCAACCCGCGTCTTGTTATATCCCAAAAATTCAGATATCGTGCTCCCAAAACTTGCGCCTTCACAACCCGCGCCTAGCTATCCCGAAATTACAACGCGCGCGAAAACTCCCTCCAGCTGCCAAAGCCCGACACGCAAAATCCCCCTTCTAACCCTGAGCCGAAAGGGCCACTAGTTCAAATCGGTGGGGGGTACTTTTGTAACACACCCTACATTTTGGACAAGCGTGTTCCTAAGTCATGCTTCACCCCCTCCCATCGCCCCCTTTTCGCCATTCGAAATCCCCGGCCGCCATAACCTCTCCGCTCCAGCCGCGAAACCCCACCCTCCTCCGTCCGCCACGTCACCGCTGCCCAGCCGGAGCCTCTTCCCCGACGATGTCGTCCACCACAACAGCTTGACGTCCCTCGTCCACCTCCCCGGATGAGGATCCGTCGTCCATCTTGTTGTCCCGCCAGTTCAGCCGCCCCGTCCTCCACCTCCAAGGAGCTGCTCCGACGATCGCCCCGTCCTCTTGTTAGGTCCCGATAGCTCCTCAGAGATGGATTCAGAGACAGATGACTAGTCCTATTCCCCCACTAAGGTGTATTCTCTAACTTGGCATGGTTATACTGCTCATATCATGCATACGGTGTCTTGCATTGCATAGTTTAGACATCATATACACAATATTCAACACCATGTTCTTAGTTCAGACATCATATCGAATGCCCTCTGTTTAGCATATAAATCACATATGTGAATTAAATGATGCGATCCTGATTACTTAGATAACATGTAGGAGAATTATGTCATGCGATCCTATTTAGTTATTCATCATATCTTTGAATTATGTTATGCTATGCTATCCAGTTTAAATAGACATCATATATGTGAAATGATGTCATGCTATCCGTTTTAGTTAAACAATATACATGTCAACTATTTTATGCCCTCTTTTTTCCACACTATCTATTGCATCTATCTCTCATACAATGTCTGTACATTCAACTATGTTTCCTGTTTAGCAGCCATTTGAATTGGAGCGGGTGATGCCAGTATCTAGCAGACTAAAAACACGGTCTTCAAATAAAACAGTGCTACCTCTTGGTGGAGATAGCACCCCGGTTGTACATGCACAAGAACCAGCCCTACCACACATAACCCAAACTCTCGCAGATTGTACCCCTACTATGATGGACAGAGAACCAGCTTCACCCAATCTAACCCCAACCCCAGCCGATAGTAACCCAGTTCTTGTTGACACAGCGCCATCTCCACCATAGACCTCCCAAACAAGAGCAGTTAGTAAGGCAGCTCCAGTGCCCAAAGCGCCAGTACTATCACGGCGAACCCCAACTCCACCAGTTGGTACGCCTATTCCTGTGGAGGAAGCACAACCAGCTAGTCGTAGTTTAGCATCTATCGCATTTGATGTTGTTAAATCGTATGTGCGTATCTTCCCATCTTAGAAATATTATACTGAAGATGAAGGAAAATGCCAGTTGCAGGTGTTTGTCCAGGAATTATGTGTAAGTAATGTTATTCGTGGCAATTACTTTGCTTCGTCCCATGCATCCTACCTCCATGATGGTTATAATACAACAAATTTTCCCATTTTTCTCTATAGAGAAGGACCGATTTGGAAACTCAGTATGAGGTAACCTGTGCTAATACCTCTGCTATATTCAAGAATGCTTGGTGGCAGTATCGGAATTACCTGAAGAACACGTACTTCACCGGCAAAGAAACTCATCAAATTCCCTTACGTTCTCCTGAGACACATTTACTGGACGATGACTGGGAACGCCTTGTTCTGTACTGGTCCTGAACCAAGAATGTGGTAAGGTCTATAAGCTCATTTTCTTATTTTAAGTATTGTATTCTTGTGTCTTACTGTACTCTGTTCATGTAGAACAAGTGCCTAAACCTGAAGAACAACTGTTCTAATTTAAGATTCCATTGCTACCATAGGACATAGATATATGTTTGTTTGATGCTTTTATTATGTACTAGTACTTGGCAATAGAAGACTTGGTAGTTTAATCCTGTCCACCTTACTAATGAACTGGTTCACCGAAATGAGTTTCATATACTAGTACATGCTAAACTTGTTATGTGTCTGCTTGTTTCTTCTTTTAGAATGCTGACAGAATATTGGGGAAGAGTGCCTTATTAAGCAACGGTAAAGGAAGTAATGTAGATAAGGTTCAGGATAGTGACACATCCTGTCTTGGTTTAGTGTTGTAGTTACTGGCCACTACCGCTTGCACAAGCTATTCAAACTCACTGTCTAAATCAGTTCGGTTTCTTGAGTCTCAACTACAAGCTGAAAGACATCGTTCAGCTGTGCTGCGACAAGAAGCGGAAGGACTGTGGAAGTCCCTGGAGCATTCAGATGCATACTTTCTGGTGCAACAGCAAGCGTTGGAGGATTTTAGCGCCAAACAGGACAAAGCTAATCAGCTTGCTAAGCTTATTGCCAGCATGGTGGATACCCAGGATAACGTTTCTTGAGCTCTTCTGAAGTTGTTTCAGTTATGCTCTTGTTTTGCTGCCGCATTTATTTGCACTGGTGGCCAATTTTGACGGCCAGTGTATATGATATGCTGCTTTGTTCCCTATATTTGCACTGGTGGCGAACTTTGATGCCCAGTGGATGTAATATGTGTAATAGCCGTGATAGCCTAGCATTAGTTGCTTGCTTATTTATTTCCTTGTTGTCTTGTTTATTTGTTTGCTTGTAGTCATTGCAGTTCTTTTTCCGCGGTTAACTAGTGGCTGCAATAACCTATTTTTTAAAACTAGGCCACAATAACCATGGGCTAATATTTACTATAGTGACACTGGGCCTCCTACAGGCCATAGAAACAGTGGGCCTTCTATGGGCCGTAGAAACAGTAGGCCTTCTACGGGCCGTATCATCAATGGGCCTTATACGGGCCGTATGATCGATTGGCCAAACATGGGCCAATAACAGGCCGCATTATGGCCGTAAACGGGCTAGAGTTGGAATCGTCCGTTCATGGGCCGACCGTAACGAGCCATCGTCAATAGGCCGTATTTGATGACGCTATGAAAACGGCCCAACGTATTAACAGACCACAAACGGGTCGACTGTAACCACGGGCTGAATTTGGCCCACAAGCAGAAAATGACAGTAACGGGCCGTAAGTAAACGAATGCTGGAAATGAGCCCAAGAATAAATGGGCTCTGAGAAGGCCGAAAGATAACATGGGCTGGAAACGGCCCAACAGAATAACGGGCCGTTAATGGGTATAAAGTGATACACTGTTCATTACGGGCCAGTTTCACCATGGGCCGTTAATGGGTGTAAAGTGATACACTGTTCATTACGGGCCAGTTTCACCATGGGCCGTTAATAGGCCAAGATTTACATAGGGCCTCATATGGGCCGAAAGACGTCATGGGCCATACATGGGCCAGAAGTGAAAACGGGCTGGAATCATATTGGATGGCCCAGATGACGCTACAGGGCCTAACTCGGATAGGGTGTAACGGGCCTTGGGTTAGCGAGCTGTAAATGGGCTATATGCGAACAGGTCGTTAACAGGCTTTCCATGGGCCGGCCCGCCACCTTTTGACCAAGTCAAATGGGCCGGCCTTTTCACGGGAATGGGCCTCTGTTGGGCCGTGCCACGTGTCGACGTATCATAGGCGCCTATCTCACCCACTGATGAGCTGACACGTGTTTTCTCCGGCCAATAAGAATTTTACACGTGGAAATTTCCCATTGGTCGGGGCTGTTAACGGGTTATCGGATCCAAAACCGACCCAATATCTTAACGGTGTTCCGTTACGGTGGATGCCACGTGTCGGTCACCCTTGACGAAAACACTTCTGTGACGCGCGATTTATCGTCATGGAAGTGGACACTTCCGTGATGATAATTTTGGTAATGTCATGGAACACTTCTATGACAGCACAGGTATGACTATCTTGATTCTGTCATAAATTTGTCATGGATGTACATGCATGACAAAAAAACATGACCTACTGTGACAAACACGTATCATCACGGAAGTGTATTTTTTTTGTATTGTCAGGGGCTACTATCTGTATGTATATATATATATATGGAAAAGCGTTTAGAGCATTACATCACATACCTCGAAGCATGTTAGTAGGCTGGTAAAGGCTTCGTTCAATCCACTCTTGGAAGACCGAACCTTCTCTACCACCACACCCATCAGGGTGAAGTGCTCCTCCATCATGGAAGCACATCATAGTGCTTCCGCTAGAGTGTTCGGAGCCTCCGAATCAGTGGAGGCCGCCGATGGAGCTGATACTCCCCCTCCTTCGAAGGGGGCTGCTCACCTGATCCCGGAGCCGCATTGGTCTCCGGAGTGGTGTTCTCTTGGGGCCCAGATTGTTGGGGGCCCCACCGTCGGTTGTCATAGGGGTTGCCTCCCCTATGTCTTCGGCAACCGAGGTATTAACCTCGGGCTCTTGCTCGACGGCCTTGCCCACCGCTCCGCGACCAGGAGAGGTCCTTTGGGACAACACCTCGGTGTCATCCATGGTGATGAGCGAAGGGGATCGTGGCAGCGTCTGATACGTCTCCAATGTATCTATAATTTTTTATAGTTCCATGCTATATTATATTCTGTTTTGGACATTATTGGGCTTTATTATACACTTTTATATTATTTTTGGGACTAACCTACTAACCGAAGGCCCAGCCCAGAATTGTTGTTTTTTTGCCTATTTTAGGGTTTCACAGAAAAAGAATATCAAACGGAGTCCAAACGGAATGAAACCTTCGGGGACGTGATTTTCGGAACAAACATGATCCAGAGGACTTGGACCCTACGTCAAGACATCAACCAGGAGGCCATGAGGGTAGGGGCGCGCCTACCCCCAGGCGCACCCTCCACCCTCGTGGGCCCCCTGTTGCTCCACCGACATACTCCTTCCTCCTATATATACCTACGTACCCCCAAACTACCAGATATGGAGCCAAAACCCTAATTCCACTGCCGTAACTTTCTATATCCACGAGATCCCATCTTGGGGCCTATTCCGGAGCTCCGCCGGAGGGGGCATCGATCACGGAGGGCTTCTACATCAACACCATAGCCCCTCCGATGAAGTATGAGTAGTTTACTTCAGACCTACGGGTCCATAGTTATTAGCTAGATGGCTTCTTCTCTCTTTTTGGATCTCAATACAAAGTTCTCCCCCTCTCTTATGGAGATCTATTCGATGTAATCTTCTTTTGCGGTGTGTTTGTTGAGACCAATGAATTGTGGGTTTATGATCAAGTTTATCTATGAACAATATTTGAATCTTCTCTGAATTCTTTTATGTATGATTGGTTATCTTTGCAAGTCTCTTCAAATTATCAGTTTGGTTTGGCCTAATAGATTGATCTTTCTTGCAATGGGAGAAGTGCTTAGCTTTGGGTTCAATCTTGCGAAGTCCTTTCCCAGTGATAGTAGGGGCAGCAAGGCACATATTGTATTGTTGCCATCGAGGATAACAAGATGGGGTTTATACCATATTGCATGAGTTTATCCCTCTACATGATGTCATCTTGCTTAAAGCGTTACTCTGTTCTCTTAACTTAATACTCTAGATGCATGCTGGATAGCGGTCGATGTGTGGAGTAATAGTAGTAGATGCAGGCAGGAGTCGGTCTACTTGTCTCAGACGTGATGCCTATATACATGATCATACCTAGATATTCTCATAACTATGCTCAATTCTGTCAATTGCTCAACAGTAATTTGTTTACCCACCATGAATACTTATGCTCTCGAGAGAAACCACTAGTAAAACCTATGGCCCCGGGTCTATCTTCCATCATATTAACCTTCCAATACTTATTTATTTCCTTTGCCATTTATTTTACTTTGCGTCTTTTATTTCTCTTTATCATAAAAATACCAAAATATTATCTTATCATATCTATCAGATCTCACTCTCGTAAGTGACCATGTAGGGATTGACAACCCTTATCGCGTTGGTTGCGAGGATTTATTTGTTTGTGTATGTGCGAGGGACTCGTGCGTGGCCTCCTACTAGATTGATACCTTGGTTCTCAAAAACTGAAGGAAATACTTACGCTACTTTGCTGCATCACACTTTCCTCTTCAAGGGAAAACTAACGCAAGTGCTCAAGAGGTAGCAAGATGGATTTCTGGCGCCGTTGCCGGGGAGGTCTATGCAAAAGTCAACATACCAAGTACCCATCACAAACCCTTATCTCCCACATTACATTATTTACCATTTGCCTCTCGTTTTCCTCTCCCCCACCTCACCCTTCCCGTTTTATTCGCCCTTTCTCTCTCCGTCCTCCCTCTCTTTCTCTATTCGCCTCTTTTTGCCCATTTCTTGTTTGCTTGTGTGTTGGATTGCTTGCTTGTCACGATGGCTCAAGCTAATACTAAATTGTGTGACTTTACCAATACCAACAACAATGGTTTTATTAGCACTCCGGTTGCTCCTCTTACCGATGCTGGATCTTGTGAAATTAATGCTGCCTTGCTGAATCTTGTCATGAAAGATCCGTTTTCCAGCCTTCCTAGTGAAGATGCCGCTACCCATCTAAATAGCTTCGTTGATTTGTGTGATCTGCAAAATAAGAAAGATGTGGACAATGATATTGTTAAATTGAAGCTATTTCCTTTTTCGCTTAGAGATCATGCTAAAGCTTGCTTTTCGTCTTTGCCTAAAAATAGTATTGATTCATGGAATAAGTGCAAAGATGCTTTTAAGTATTTTCCTCCCGCTAAGATCATCTCTCTTAGAAACGATATTATGAATTTTAAGCAACTTGATCATGAACATGTTGCACAAGCTTGGGAGAGGATGAAATTAATGATACATAATTGCCCTACACATGGTTTGAATTTGTGGATGATTATACAAAATTTTTATGCCGGATTGAATTTTGCTTCTAGAAATCTTTTAGATTCGGCCGCGGGAGGCACTTTTATGGAAATCACTTTAGGAGAAGCTACTAAACTCCTAGATAATATTATGGTTAATTATTCTCAATGGCACACTGAAAGATCTACTAATAAAAAAGTGCATGCGATAGAAGAAATTAATGTCTTGAGTGGAAAGATGGATGAACTTATGAAATTATTTGCTAATAAAAGTGTTTCTTATGATCCTAATGATATGCCTTTGTCTACTTTGATTGAGAATAATAATGAATCTATGGATGTGAATTTTGTTGGTAGGAATAATTTTGGTAACAACGCGTATAGAGGAAACTTTAATCCTAGGCCGTATCCTAGTAATTCCTCTAATAATTATTGTATTTCCTACAACAATTCTTATGGAAATTATAATAATATGCCCTCTGATTTTGAAACTAATATTAAATAATTTATTACTTCGCAAAAGAATTTCAATGCTTTGTTTGAACAAAAATTGCTTAAGATTGATGAGTTGGCTAGGAACGTTGATAGAATTTCTCTTGATGTTGATTCTTTGAAACTTAGATCTATTCCACCTAAGCATGATATCAATGAGTCTCTCAAAGCCATGAGAATTTCCATTGATGAGTGCAAAGAAAGAACCGCTAGGATGCGTGCTAAGAAAGATTGTTTTATAAAAGTGTGTTCTTCTAGTTTCCATGATAATAAAGATGAAGATCTAAAAGTAATTGATGTGTCACCTATTAAATCTTTGTTTTGTAATATGAATATTGATAATGATGTGACTGAATATGATCCACCTTTACCTAGACGGCATTCCAAGAATTCGGAGTCTTTAGATCCTGATGCTAAAATTGTTAAAAGTGGGATTGAAGAAGTTAAAACTTTAAATATTAATGAACCCACTATTTTCGATTTCAAGGAATTTAATTATGATAATTGCTCTTTGATATATTGTATTTCCTTGTTGCAATCCGTGTGAAATTCTCCTCATGCTTATAGTCAAAATAAATCTTTTACTAAACATATCGTTGATGCTTTGATGCAATCTTATGAAGAAAAACTTGAGTTGGAACTTTCTATCCCTAGAAAACTTTATGATGAGTGGGAACCTACTATTAAAATTAAAATTAAAGATCATGAATGCTATGCTTTGTGTGATTTGGGTGCTAGCATTTCCACGATTCCAAAGACTTTGTGTGATTTGCTAGGTTTCCGTGATTTTGATGACTGCTCTTTAAACTTGCACCTTGAGGATTCCACCATTAAGAAACCTATGGAAAGAATTAATGATGTTCTTATATTTTCAAATAGGAATTATGTGCTCGTAGATTTTATTGTTCTTGACATAGAATGCAATCCTTCATGTCCTATTATTCTTGGTAGACCTTTCCTTAGAACGATTGGTGCAATTATTGATATGAAGGAAGGGAATATTAGATTCCAATTTCCATTAAGTAAAGGCATGGAACACTTCCATATAAAGAAAATTAAATTACCTTATGAATCTATTATGCGAGCCACTTATGGATTGCCTTCCAAAGATGGCAATACCTAGATCTATCCTTGCTTTTTATGCCTAGCTAGGGGCGTTAAACGGCAGCGCTTGTTGGGAGGCAACCCAATTTTATTTTTATTCCTTGCTTTTTGCTCCTGTTTAGTAATAAATAATTTATCTAGACTATTTTTTAGTTGTGTTTTTGTGTTTAATTAGTGTTTGTGCCAAGTAGAACCGTTGGGAAGACTTGGGAAAGTCTTTTTAATCTTGCTGTAAAAACAGAAACTTTAGCACTCACGAGAACTGCTTCCATTTTTATTTGGAAAGTGATATTTAGTTAATTATTTTTTCAGATGATTAATAGATAAATTCCTCACGTCCAGAAATTTATTTTAGAATTTTTGGGGTTCCAGATCTTGCGTTAGCTACAGATTACTACAGACTGTTCTGTTTTTGACAGATTCTGTTTTCCGTGTGTTGTTTGCCTATTTTAATGAATCTATGGCTAGTAAAATAGTTTATAAACCATAGTGAAGTTGGAATACAGTAGGTATAACACCAATATAAATAGAGAATGAGTTCATTACAGTACCTTGAAGTGGTGCTTTGTTTTCTTTCGCTAACGGAGCTCATGAGATCTTCTACTTTATGTTTTGTGTTGTGAAGTTTTCAAGTTTTGGGTAAAGATTTGATGGATTATGGAACAAGGAGTGGCAAGAGCCTAAGCTTGGGTATGCCCATGAAACCCCCAAGCTAATCTAAGGACACTAAAAAGCCAAAGCTTGGGGATGCCCCAGAAGGCATCCCCTCTTTCATCTACTTCTATCGGTAACTTTACTTGGAGCTATATTTTTATTCACCACATGATATGTGTCTTGCTTGGAGCGTCTTGTATGATTTGAGTCTTTTCTTTTTAGTTTACCACAATCATCCTTGCTGTACACACCTTTTTTAGAGAGACACACATGATTCGGAAATTATTAGAATACTCTATGTGCTTCACTTATATCTTTTGAGTTATACAGTTTTTGCTCTAGTACATCACTTATATCTTTTAGAGCATGGTGGTAGATTTGTTTTATAGAAACCATTGTATCTGCTTCACTTAGATTATTTTGAGAGTCCTACAAAACAACATGGTAATTTTCTTAAATTATTTTAGGCATTCAAGATTAATAATAAAATTTTCTTATGAGTGTGTTGAATACTATGAGAAGTTTGGAACTTGATAACTGTTTTGAGATATGGAGATGGTGATATTAGAGTCATGCTAGTTGAGTAGTTGTGAATTTGATAAATGCTTCTGTTGAAGTTTGTGATTCACGTAGCATGTACGTATGGTGAACCGTTATGTTAAGAAGTCGGAGCATGATGTATTTATTGATTGTCTTCCTTATGAGTGGCGGTCGGGGATGAGCGATGGTCTTTTCCTACCAATCTATCCCCCTAGGAGCATGCGCGTAGTACTTTGCTTCGATAACTAATAGATTTTTGCAATAAGTATGTGAGTTCTTTATGACTAATGTTGACTCCATGGATTATACGCACTCTCACCCTTCCACCATTGCTAGCCTCTCTAATACCGCGCGCCTTTTGCCGGTATCATACACCCACCATATACCTTCCTCAAAACAGCCACCATACCTACCTATAATGGCATTTCCATAGCCATTCCGAGATATATTGCCATGCAACTTTCCACTGTTCCGTTTACTATGACACGCTCCATCATTGTCATATTGCTTTGCATGATCATGTAGTTAACTTTTTAGTTGTGGCAAAGCCACCATTCATAATTCTTTCATACAAGTCACTCATGCATCATTGCTATCCCGGTACACCGCCGGAGGCATTCATATAGAGTCATACTTTGTTCTAGTATCGAGTTGTGATCATTGAGTTGTAAATAAATAGAAGTGTGATGATCATCATTCATAGAGTATTGTCCCAAATAAATAAAAAAGGGGAGAAAGGCCAAATAAAAAAGGAAGGCCCAAAAAAGGGCAATACTATTATCCTTTTTCCACACTTGTGCTTCAAAGTAGCACCATGATCTTCATAATAGAGAGTCTTTTGTTTTGTCACTTTCATATACTAGTGGGAATTTTTCATTATAGAACTTGGCTTGTATATTCCAACGATGGGCTTCCTCAAAATGCCCTAGATCTTCGTGAGCAAGGAAGTTGGATGCACACCCACTTAGTTTCTTTTTGTTGATCTTTCATATACTTATAGCTCTAGTGCATCCGTTGCATGGCAATCCCTACTCACTCACATTGATATCTATTGATGGGCATCTCCATAGCCCGTTGATACGCCTAGTTGATGTGAGACTATCTTCTCCCTTCTGTCTTCTCCACAACCATCATTCTATTCCACCTATAGTGCTATGTCCATGGCTCACGCTCATGTATTACGTGAAGATTGAAAAAGTTTGAGAACATTAAAAGTATGAAACAATTGCTTGGCTTGTCATCAGGGTTGTGCATGATTTGAATACTTTGTGTGGTGAAGATGGAGCATAGCCAGACTATATGACTATGTAGGGATAACTTTCTTTGGCCATGTTATTTTGAAGAGACATAATTGCTTAGTTAGTATGCTTGAAGTATTATTATTTCTATGTCAATATTAAAATTTTGTCTTGAATATTTCGGATCTGAATATTCATACCACAATTAAGAGAATTACATTGAAATTATGCCAAGTAGCATTCCACATCAAAAATTCTGTTTTTATCATTTACCTACTCTTGGACGAGCAGGAATTAAGCTTGGGGATGCTTGATACGTGTCCAACGTATCTATAATTTTTTATTGTTCCATGCTATATTATATTCTGTTGGACATTATTGGGCTTTATTATACACTTTTATATTATTTTTGGGACTAACCTATTAACCGGAGGCCCAACCGAGAATTGCTATTTTTTTGCCTATTTTAGGGTTTCGCTGAAAAAGAATATCAAACGGAGTCCAAACGGAATGAAACCTTCGGGAACGTGATTTTCGAAACGAACATGATCCAGAGGACTTGGACCCTACGTCAAGACATCAACCAGGAGGCCACGAGGTAGGGGTGCGCCTACACCCCAGGCGCGCCCTCCACTCTCGTGGGCCCCCTGTTGCTCCACCGACGTACTCCTTCCTCCTATATATACCTACGTACTCCCAAAGTACCAAATACGGGGCCAAAACCCTAATTCCACCGCTGTAACTTTCTGTATCCACGAGATCCCATCTTGGGGCCTGTTCCGGAGCTCCACCGGAGGGGGCATCGATCACGGAGGGCTTCTACATCAACACCATAGCCCCTCCGATGAAGTGTGAGTAGTTTACTTCAGACCTACCGGTCCATAGTTATTAGCTAGATGGCTTCTTCTCTCTTTTTGGATCTCAATACAAAGTTCTCCCCCTCTCTTTTGGAGATCTATTCGATGTAATCTTCTTTTGCGGTGTGTTTGTTGAGACCGATGAATTGTCGGTTTATGATCAAGTTTATCTATGAACAATATTTGAATCTTCTTTGAATTCTTTTATGTATGATTGGTTATCTTTGCAAGTCTCTTCGAATTATCAGTTTGGTTTGGCCTACTAGATTGATCTTTCTTGCAATGGGAGAAGTGCTTAGCTTTGGGTTCAATCTCGTGGTGTCCTTTCCCACTGACAATAGGGGCAGCAAGGCATGTAATGTATTGTTAACATCGAGGATAACAAGAC
Source organism: Triticum urartu (assembly GCF_003073215.2). Classification (NCBI taxonomy): domain Eukaryota; kingdom Viridiplantae; phylum Streptophyta; class Magnoliopsida; order Poales; family Poaceae; genus Triticum; species Triticum urartu. The sequence goes on along the minus strand of NC_053022.1, from coordinate 448,149,002 downwards.
GGGGTTTATATCATATTGCGTGAGTTTATCCCTCTACATCATGTAATCTTGCTTAAAGTGTTACTCCGTTCTCTTGAACTTAATACTCTAGATGCATGCTGGATAGCGGTCGATGTGTGGAGTAATAGTAGTAGATGCAGGCAGGAGTCGGTCTACTTGTCTCGGACGTGATGCCTATATACATGATCATACCTACATATTCTCATAACTATGCTCAATTCTGTCAATTGCTCAATAGTAATTTGTTTACCCACCGTGAATACTTATGCTCTCGAAAGAAACCACTAGTGAAACCTATGGCCCCCGGGTCTATCTTCCATCATATTAACCTTCCAATACTTATTTATTTCCATTGCCATTTATTTTACTTTGCATCTTTTATTTCTCTTTATCATAAAAATACCAAAAATATTATCTTATCATATCTATCAGATCTCACTCTCGTAAGTGATCGTGTAGGGATTGACAACCCCTTATCGCGTTGGTTGCGAGGATTTATTTGTTTGTGTAGGTGCGAGGGACTCGTGCGTGCCCTCCTACTGGATTGATAACTTGGTTCTCAAAAACTGAGGGAAATACTTACGCTACTTTGCTGCATCACCCTTTCCTCTTCAAGGGAAAACTAACGCAAGTGCTCAAGAGGTAGCGGCGTCTCGCTCTCTGCCATCTCAGGTGGTAGAGAACTCCCCTCCGATAATGAAGGGTTTGGGAGATCGAGGGGAGGGCTAAAAGGCACATGGCATAATAAATCATATAATGTAAACAGCAAAACTAAAAGATAAACAACAAGTATCTAAATACTTACGGTTCGGCCAGGGGCTTCGCCTTGGGAGGCTTTTTGGGGACCAGTTCGTCATCTGAGTCCGAACTGTCCTGGAGGGTCATCTTCCCCCTCTTGGGCGCCTCCCCCTTCGGTCTTCGGAGGCCGCCCTCTTCTTCTTCCTCCCCTTTAAGGGGGAATCGCTCTCCACTTTCTCCTCCTCTTCTTCCTCCTCTCCCTCATGGGAAGAGAGGGCTTCGGTCTCTCCGGACACTACGTCCGAAGGACCCTTGCGGTGGAGACCGCCTCTGGCCTCCTTGCCCTTTTTCTTCTTCGTCTTCTTCTACAGCGCCTGATAGGGCACCGGGACCAGCATATCTGTTAGCTGGGGTATGGCTGGATCTTCGGGCAGCGGTGCCGGACACTTGATCCTCTCCCTCTTTGCCGTCCAGCCCTTTACAAAGAACAGGCAGCGCATTATGTCTAAACTAATTTACTGAATAGGTACTCTGGAAGATTATACTTACCGATGAGGCCGGGTTCTAGATGTCGAGACCGATATCTTCGGTCTTCTTCGGCCATGTTTTTTGGGCCTTGTAAAGCAACTTCCAAATATCTTAGTGTGTCGTGCCGAAGAAGTGCTTCAAAGTCCGTGGCTCCTCCGGGCTAAACTCCCACATATGAGAGGCCCGGAGTTGGCGAGTGAGAGTCCGGCAGAAGAGCAGCACCTGAATCACGTCAGTGAGACCAATGTTTTTATCTTTCATGTTGGTGATGTGCTTTTGCAGCATCTACACCTCCACTGTGGACCCCCAGTCAAGGCCCTTAGCGGTCCAGGAGGTGAGCCTGGTAGGGTTTCCGGATCAGAAGGCAGGTGTGGCTCCCCTGTTGGCATTGCGGGGTTCGGTGATATAGAACCACTCCTGTTGCCACACCTTCACCGTCTCCACGAACGCCCCTTTAGGCCAGACGGTGTTGGGAAGCTTGCTCGCCATGGCCCCGCCGCAGTCCGCATGCTGTCTGTCGACCACCTTCGGCTTTAGATTGAAAACCTTGAGCCATAAGCCAAAGTGTGGTGGGATGCAGAGGAGAGGCTCACACATGACGATGAACGCCAATATGTGGAGGAAGGAGTTTGGGGCTAGATCATGGAAATCTAGCCCGTAATAGAACATGGGGCCGCGAACTAAGGGGTGGAGGGGAAACTCTAGTCCGTGGAGGAAGTGGGGAATGAAGACTACTCTCTCGCCGGGCTTCGGGGTAGGCGTGACCTGACCCTTGTTGGGGAGCCTGTGCGCGATGTCCGTGGGCAGATAGCCTGCACCCCAGAGCTCCTTGATGTCCTTCTCAGTGACGGAGGAGGCCTCCCACTTTCCCTTGGAACCAGATCCAGACATGGCTAGGGAGGTCGGTGGCGGTGGGGAAGATTGAGATTTTGGGCGTTGGGGCTCAAAGGAAGGGAAGGCAGGAGCTAGGAGAAGGCATGGGGGAAAAGGAGGAATATTTACCTTCTTATAGGCGGTGAAATACCAAACGCCCCCCTCTCGAGCCTTAAAACTCGCATGTTCCCAAAGAGATCGTATTGATGAGGATCCCGCAATGGGTGGGCATGATCTCTATTTTGACAAGACGTGTCAATGGAGGCTATGCCTCGAAACGTGAAGCGGGAGGCGTGAAAACAGTTTGAAACGTTCAAGAGCCAGATATGACGCTTCGCCAAAAAAAGTTGTCAGTAAAAGATATTGTTTTACCTTGATGTCTTGCCTTCATGGCTATGGGTTATATTAATTATACAGAGCCGGATACAGATCCTTTGTGCAGGGAGTTAGCTTAAAATGTTTAAAGAGAAGGAACTCGCTTTGCAATGTCGAAGACAATCCGCGTGTCGAACACAACGTCATCGAAGACTGGTTCAGGGGCTACTGAGGGAGTCCTGGATTAGGGGGTCCTCGGGTGTCCGGGCTATTTGATGTGGGCCGGACTGATGGGCCGAGAAGATACAAGCAGAAGACTTTCCCCCGTGTCCGGGTAGGACTCCTGTATGCATGGAAGGCAAGTTTGGTGTCGGATATGTTCTTTCCTTCCCTCACAAACTGACTCTGTACAACCCTAGACCCCTCCGGTGTGTATATAAACTGGAGGGTTCAGTCTGTAGAGATCATCAGAATTCTCATAGGCTAGAAAACTAGGGTTTAGCCATTACAATCTCGAGGTAGATCAACTCTTGTAACCCCTATACTCATCAAATACAATCAAGCAGGACATAGGGTTTTACCTCCATTAAGAGGGCCCGAACCTGGGTAAACATTGTGTCCCACTTGTCCCTTGTTACCCTCGATCCTCAAACGCATAGTTCGGGACCCCCTACCTGAGATCAGTCGGTTTTGACACCGACAGGGGGGGTGTCATTGTGGAGTGCAGATTCCTTCGATCTTGGCGGCATTCTCTAGGCTATCTTGAATCATCGCTCAGAGATTCCTCGGCATCGGCGATGGGAGCTCTTGTTTGTCTCCTTTAATTTACATGTGACCACATCATCAGGTCTCTCGGCCCCTTCTGCTCGCCTACAGGGACAACACTCCTCAGTTTGGAGCGGGGTGGCCGAGGATCCTCTCTAGCGACAATTTGGTGGGGACACCGAGGCATGGTCAATTTTTTCATTAAGGAGGCATGTGTTCATAGGTTTCTTCTAGCTGTGGTTCAACCACTCCCATGCTTTTTCTCGATGGCTCGCCGAATGCGCTCCTGGTGCTTTGTTAGCCTTGTTCATTGTGTGTATTTGTTTTTCTTTGAACAACTTGTATGATGATTTCTCAACATTTAATATCATTCAGTCCTTTGGGGTGAAAGCTTATTCTCTGGAACAATAGGCATCAAAGGAGACACATCCTCACCAACTTGCACTTACAGATGCACCAACTTTGGTTTGAGGGGATCTAACAAGCATGCTCTTAGAGAAACTCTAGCAGGGTCACCATATTGGTTTGACCGCTATAATAACTGCCAATATTGGCGATTTTGGACCAAAATGGCACTCTGACAGAGTTGCCATAACCGACGAAGGGCACTCCATATTGAGTGAGCGAGCCTTCGTATTTTAAGGTTGTGGGCATTGATTTGGGCCGTACGCAAACCGCTTGTGTCGGATGTTTCACCTCCTTCCTCAATCTCACGTGTGTCCCATCTTATCTTCGTGACAATGGCATAGACGACCAGATGTCCATGGCACCAGGAAGAGTGTCAATTAATGGTGGTCGTCGTGTGCCAACAACCCGCGGTCATTTCTGCCACATTTCGCCCTCGATTGCTACATTTTCCCACCGACCATTGTTCATGTATAAAATGGTCATCACCATGTCCGAATAGCTAACCTCCATCGCTCGGACACATATTGCCGCCATCCACAACCTCCACTTTCCTAACCTCCACCCTTCCACTTTACTCCCCATCACCGTGTCGCTTCCCGTATGGTTGAACTAGGTGTCGCTTTCAGGGGAGGAGGAGCTTATGGTGGACAAGGAGCAAGCGAGCGAGGGGGGGCTTATCGTCAAGGAGGAGGTCAAGCACCATTATGTGCTGGAGGCAGTGTAGGAGGATCCTGCCTTCGATGAGTGCCCGGATAGGAATTCCAAAACACACCCTGTTGAGTGGGTTATCCAGCACAACTACGTGTGGATCGCGTATGAGAGAAAGTAGAGAGCTCGCACACACATATCAAAACGGGCACTGTGTGCTCCATGTCGCTTCACTGTTAAGGAAGCATGGGATGAGTGGTATGCCGCTTCCACCTCGGTCATCTGCCTCGTGAAATCTTCAAGCATACCGTCGTCGAGAGGGGTTAAAGGCCGAGATGACTGTGTCATGTGGCTCCATTAGAAGGAGGAACATGCGGATTTGGCAGCGGCGAGGCAACACATCAGATGACGCACATTCGACATGAAGATGGTGACATCCGCCGAGACAAATTGCGTCATGTTGGGCCTCACCCCTATTGAAAATTCTGACCCCGACCCGACGATAATGGGTAGGAATGCGACGAAGACGAGGTCGAAAAACAGTCACACAACCTGCCTGAATGACGAGTGCACTCGTCACATATGCATTTGTCCCGTGCACCACATTCACCTGATGGTGGTGGGGAGCAACTAGTGCTTCTCCCAAGATGTAAGCAATCATCAGATTAGTAAAACAATGTTGCTAATTGACTTTTATACCCCACGAACCACTTTGTGATACAATATTATCTTACTTGGTGTTTTAATCCCTCAAATTCAGTGTGTGGATTTTTGAGATGATGTCACACAAAAAAAAGATATAAAGACCGCATATGGTGATTCTATGTTTGCACACAACCGCCGCAGTCTCTATATTCATATGAAGCATGCTTCATATGCAATACGGAGACTGCGGATACAACGACTTTGATAGAGTTGCTCTTGATTAGACGCCATTGTCCAAGTGCTGATATCTGGCGTGATGTACGACTGGCTCATTTCTTATACTCTTGACTTCACTTCTAGGAGTACCTGGTAAGCTAACTGACGTGGCAAGCAACTTGAAAGGTATCGCATTTGCTTTCTTCGGTTGAACTTGTTGCCACATAGCAACAACACTGGCCAAAAAAGCATAGCAGAGACCGAGCTCCACATAGCTCGTTATTTCTTTTCAGCGAAAATACTATTTCTACACATTGAAAAAATCTGAATAAAATATATACATAGATGTTTATTTGTAGTATACATGTATAAAATTTCATGAACATATATGTTAACATGTAATGTATACAAAAAAGATAAATACACAGATTAAAATGGGCTTTATCTTTGTCGTTTTTGGGCCAGATATTTATCTTTTTTGTGTAGCATGCAAATAATCAAATTACCTGATGAAACTTTTTTGTAACTTGACGAACAGTCATATGTATTTGTATAAAAAGATTTGATATTTTTTAAAACTTTTAAGTATATTCTGATTTTTTTTGATAAAACGGGCTTCATGGAGTCCGGCCTCTGCGACGCCTCACTCCAACACTGGCACTCCTTTTCAAACTTGTATTCTTTCTGCATTCTGCAAACGCACTATTCAGCGGGCCACGATGATTTGACCATGGAGACGAACTGCTAGATATTTAAACCCGACGCGCCTGAAACATCCGCGTCGTGCGACGCCTGCCAGGCGACCACGCACAGCGCGCACAGACCCACGTACGTACGTAACGTACGTGCGTACCCCGACCGATCGACTGGCCGCCCCACTCACTCCCGCGAGTTTGCCCGGCAGCGTACGGTCGCCTTGGCCCAACGGTGGCCGCCCAAAGTGGCACGGCACGACGCCGACCGGCGACCGCGAGGCGGGCGCATCGCGCCGTGACACGTACGCGCGCACCCGCCGGGCATACGCGACCGCGACGTGCACCGGCGGCCACGCGGCGCGACGGCCGAGGTTGCCGCCGCGCCTGCCTAGCACCGATCGACCGGACGGTGGCCGCCCGCGCTTCTCCCGGCCGGTCAGCGCGTCGCGGACGCGATGCGATGCGATGCGACGTGGGTCGCGCGGCTGATCAAGCCCCCGCCCTGGAAGCGCGTGCATCCCTTTTGCCTCGGGCTGTGGTTCGGCCACGCGGGCGTAGTGCATGCACGTACGTATCGGTCGACGGTGGATGGACATGCTGCTCGGGATCGGCCACATCCCATGTGTTCTTTTGTGCTTTGGGTATGTACGGTCCCTGTCCATGCTCACGATGCCACACCACATGGGAGCCATGATCGGCCCTCGTGGCATGGGATGGCACCATCGACCATGTGTTTTGGCAACCAGATCAAAGAAAAGGCCCGCGGAGTTGATTTGCACGCGAAAAAGTTATGGCCTTTGATCATGTGTTTTAGATGGAGAGAAATGCAAGGGTCTTTGACAATGCCTACACGTACGCTGCTTGTGATTGATCAGATCGAAGAGGATGTTAGGCAATGGGCTGTCGCTAGTCTAGGTCGTTTCATGCTCCACTGTGTGTGTTGAGTTGTCTTGTTTAGATGTCGTCGTTTTCACCCTTCCCCGTCGGGGTGTTTTGGGCACTGATGAGGGTATGGTGTTTTGGATCTTGGTCTCCATAGAAGCCGAATTAGAAAAAAAAAATCAAAAAACCAAACTTTTCAGTTTTAAGAAAAGCTATGTTTTTTTTACAAATAAACAAGGATGTGTGGTGTATGTGTCTGAAATTATAAGATGAAATACATTAAAATGCGACCTGTATAAAAAAGACAAATTCATAGCCTGTGTGTTAGAATTATTGGGCATAACCCATATAATAATTCATATTTTGTGCCAATAATTCAAAGTAAATCCCAGAGGCTCATGTGGCCCATCCATGCATGACAAGGTTGTGTGGAAAATTGACCAATGCCACGTGTATGCGCTGTTTTATCACGCGAGAAGAAAGTTGAAACAATTGACGCATAAATGGGAGAAGAAACTGAACACTTCGTGTGAGTTTTAGTGCGCTCGTTTCTTCTCTCCTTAATGGTTTTTAGTGCGTCTGTTTAATGGTGTTTATTGCACCGGTTTCTCTTCTACTAATGAAGGCAAGTTTCAACTCTTCTCACGTATATAAGAGGTCGCTCCTCTATTGTTCCAAGTAGCACAACAACCTTTCTGTCTCATTCCAAAGCATTAAGCCGCCTATCTCTTTCCCATCTCTCTTTCTGGCGTGCACCGGGAAGTGAGACAGCAGGCCTCCGAAACCCCGCCTCTTGTGATCCGGTACGGGAGAGGGGCGATCAGGTTTTTGGGGAGCGTCCTTACGCGACTGCTGGAATCTTGTTCATCGTGGCTGCGAACGGCGACATCACTGATGACGAGTTCCCCAACGACGACTTCTTCCCCGACGTCAACGACCTCTTCAGCGACATGACGATCGGGACATCTGCACCTTCTGCTACTGCGCCGTATGCCATCTTATCCTCACTGTTAGGGCTAGCATTTGGTTTATTGCTAATAGCAATTGACATGGATATGATGCATTTTGCTTATGATTTTGATTGCATGACTAGTCTCAACGAATTGTTGCTAGTTTCTAGTTTCATCAATATATTGCTATTCATGTTTTATCCATTATTTTTCTGGATTAAACTAAACGGGAAAATGCCTAATTATTCAACAATCCAAAAACCTGATATGTGTAGGCAATTTTCTCCTATTGCTTTTGCTGCAACTCTCAAGCCCGCACCATTTGAGGGCGTGAACTATAAGAGGTGGCGTGCGAGGGCAGTTCTTTGGCTTACCACCATGAACTGTTTTCACGCCTCTAAAGGCAAGGCAGAGGGAGAGCTGACTGCTGAGCAGGAGGAAGCTTTTCAGGCTACTGACACCCTCTTTAGAGGTGCTGTCTTGAGTGTTCTTGGCGACAAGATTGTCGATCCATTTATGACCATCATGGTCGGTAAAGATATGTGAGATGCGCTCGAAGCCAAGTTTGGAGTCGCAGAAGCAGGAAGTGAGTTGTATATCATGGAACAGTACCATGACTACAAGATGACTGATGACCGCTCCGTTGTTGAGCAGGCTCATGAGATTCAGTCGCTCACTAAAGAACTTGAGCATCTCAATTGTGTGTTACCGGACAAATTCATTGCCGGAGGCATCATTGCCAAGCTTCCACCTTCATGGAGAAATTTTGCTACCTCTCTGAAGCATAAGAGGCAAGAATTTACTGTTGTCAATCTAATTGGCACTCTTGATGTGGAAGAGAAGGCGAGGGCAAAAAACACACGTGCTCGTTTCTATGAGGGGAATACTAGTGCCAATTTGGTACAAAAGAGAAATTTCCAAAACCACAAACCCAAGAACAAAAATAATTATGCGGGCAAAGGAAAATTCGATGGCAAGTACAAAGCCCCCAACCTGTCAACTTCAAGAAGAAGAAGGATACTTATAAGAAGAAAGGAAAGTGCCATGTATGTGGCAGTGAAGAACATTGGGCTTCATCCTGCAAGGACCGCTGGGACATGCGTCAGAATGAGAACAATAGCAAGACCGCTAATGTTGTTATTGGCGATGTTGACATGAAAGATATCGGGTATGGTAAATTTCCTACCATTCTTTCAGTATGTCATTCTCCAGATTGGTGGATTGACACCGGTGCCAATGTACATGTGTGTTCTGACATAAAGATGTTTTCTTCTTATCAGGTCACAAGAACTACACCCGTGCTGATGGGAAATGGGACACATGCTTCTGTTCATGGTGTTGGTACGGTCGATCTGAAGTTTACTTCGGGAAAGATCGTGCGATTGAAGAACGTGCAGCATGTCCCTGCTATAGATAAAAATCTTGTCAGCGGTTCTCGTTTGTGTCGAGATGGTTATAAATTGGTATTTGAGTCCAATAAGGTTGTAGTATCTAAGTGTGGATAATTTGTTGGGAAAGACTATGAGAGCGGAGGCTTGTTCCGCTTATCTTTGTCAGACTTTTGCACTAAAGTTATTAATCATGTTTGCAGTGAAACCGAATCAGATGTTTGACATTCACGACTTTGTCATATTAACTTTGGTGTCATGACGCGGCTAGAAAATTTGAGTTTAATCTCGAAATTTACAATTGTCAAAGGTTCTAAGTGCCAAGTTTGTGTGCAAGCAAAGCAACCTCGCAAGTCTCATACGACTGTTGAGGCGAGGAATTTGGCACCACTTGAACTCATACATTCAGATCTTTGTGAGATGAATGGTGTGTTGACAAAAGGTGGAAAAAGATATTTCATGATTCTAATCGATGACTCTACTAGATATTGCATAATATATTTGTTGAAAACAAAAGATGAGGCTTTGCACTACTTTAAAATCTATAAAGCCGAAGCAGAGAATCAACTCGATTGAAAAATCAAAAGGCTTAGGTCGGATCGCGGTGGAGAGTATTTTTCCAACGAGTTCAATTTATTTTTTGAGGAACATGGTATAATACATGAGAGGACGCCTCCCTATTCCCCCCAGTCAAACGGGGTTGCCGAACGAAAGAACCGAACTGTAACTGATTTGGTTAATGTCATGTTAGATACAACGGGACTTTCCAAGGAATGGTGGGGGGAGGCTTTGATGACTGCAAGTCATGTCCTAAATAGAGTTCCCACAAAGAATAAAGAGATTACTCCGTTTGAAGAATGGGAAAGGAAAAGGCTTAAACTTTCCTACTTACGGACTTGGGGTTGTTTGGTGAAGGTCAATGTACCAATTACTAAGAAGCGTAAGCTTGGTCCAAAAACAGTTGATTGCGTTTTCCTGAGTTATGCTTTCCATAGCATTGGCTATAGATTTATAGTGGTGAAATCTGAGGTACCTGACATAAATGTTCGTACCATCATGGAGTCGAATGATGCGACTTTCTTTGAGGATATTTTTCCTATGAAGGATATGCCTAGCTCATCTAGTCAGAGGTCAGAGGAAACTCCGGGACCTACTGTTCCATTGGAACATTCCGATAAAAACACACAGATATTCCTGAGGAGGATGACAATGAAGCTCCTAGAAGGAGCAAGAGAGAAAGGACTGCAAAGTCATTTGGTGAAGATTTCATTGTGTACCTCGTGAATGATACTCTGACTTCTATTTCAGAAGCTTATGCATCTTCTGATGCTGACTACTGGAAAGAAGCTGTGCGTAGTGAGATGGATTCTATCATGGCTAACAGGACATGGGAGATCACTGATCGTCCTTATGGGTGTAAACCTGTAGGGTGTAAGTGGGTGTTTAAGAAAAAACTTAGGCCCGATGGTACAATTGAAAAGTACAAGGCGCGGCTTGTAGCCAAGGGATATACCCAAAAAGAAGATGAAGATTTCTTTGATACTTATGCGCCCGTGGCCAGATTGACCACCATTCGAGTACTACTCTCATTGGCTGCCTCACACAATCTTCTCGTTCATCAAATGGACGTTAAGACAACTTTCTTAAATGGAGAGTTGGAGGAGGAAATTTACATGGAACAACTTGATGGTTTTGTAGTAGATGGTCATGAAGGAAAAGTGTGTAAATTGTTGAAATCTTTGTATGGTTTGAGACAAGCACCTAAGCAATGGCATGAGAAGTTCGAAAGAACTTTGACATCTATGGGCTTTGTTGCAAATGAAGCCGACAAGTGTGTGTACTATCGCCATGGTGGGGGCGAAGGAGTCTCTACTCCTAATGGAGCAGTTGGTAGTCTCGCTTCCAGGTTTTCTTTAGTCCCACCTCCTCTGGTTTTTTTGGTACCTCCTCCCACCTCTAACTTATTCACCAGAAACCGGAAAAACCTCCTCCTGAGGCCCCAACCCACACCCATCCACGTACCAAAAAAATAGACCTGCGAAGGTTAACCAACGAAAAAAGACCTACGAAGGTTAACCAGAGCTACGAGTACGAGAACCACGCCCAGCCGCCATAGTGGAGTCCTACGCCGCCACCGAGATCCGAGATGAGCTGGCCACCGGACACCATGACCTCCATCCCCAGCCGGCCGCCACCACCCCCTCCCCCAGCAGCCATGTACAGCGGGGCAGCGATGGGTATCGGCCTCCCTCCTCCCTTCGCCCAAGGCTAGGAACTCCCCTCCCCTACCCGATCTCCTCCCTTCGTGCAAGGCCACGAGCTCCCCTCCCCTACCCGATCTGACGGAGAGAGGGCCAAGTCTTGCCACTCCGGTGTTTGATGTGGCCAGATTCGGCCGGGGGATTCGCCGCAGAGCCTCCATGTCGGTGGAGCAGCAGCAGCCCAACAGAAGGTGGGTTCCCAATCCATTTTTTGGTGATTTGTCTATAGTTAGATTAGCACAGGGAGGGAGCAGTGCAGCGCGGATTAGAAGAACGGACATCAAACTCTCCATTAGATTAGTTCATATTATATTCCTACTATCATAGTTCATATCATAATGCTGATGCCTCTTTAGATCCAGCGCTCAAATAAGATTAGGAGGACGGCCATCACACTCTCCGGGAGCAAACAAGATACCACATACCGATCCTGTCAGTGCATGTAATATCACTATGTTGTATTAACAAATCTGCCTAATGTTGTATTAACAAATCTGTCTTTTCTTTTTTCACATTGTGTAGGATTCGGAATTATGATAGGGAGTCAGGGACACAATCAAATTTATACCATCCGTTGTGATTCAATTTGACCATTTCATTAAAATTTTCGGATGGATCTTAATTCCTCGGGAATGATGTGGTTCTGGAGTCTATTGTTAATCTCTTCTATCGCAGATGTTTCACAAATCCAACTCCCATGTTGATTTTCTGATCATTGTTTGGTCTGGAGTCTGGACTATACATGATATATGTATTATATCATCATCACAATATGATTATTTTTCTTCTTCTCACAAGGCGCTTCCGATGCACAGATGGCGGCAATGAAGCGGCAGGCTCCGGAGAGCGTGCAGGGGAGGAAGGAGTTCCTGGTGGAGGTGATGATGCTGACGGTGCTCAGCCAGCCTAACTTCGTCAGCCTGGTCGGCTTCTGCACGCAGGGGGACAAGCGCCTGCTATTGTATGAGTACATGCCCTTCGGCAACCTAGAGAGCCATCTCTTTGGAATACTTCGTCTCAACTTGCTCTCTGTTTGGTCCAGTTCATCTCTGCAATGCAGTTAATATGTATCTATCTCTGCTCTTAACATGTTATAACTAAGCATCCCTATTGAAATGCATTGGCTTTTCTTCATGATGCATGTGTTATGGTAGTAGTTCTGTTTGTGTGGTAAACCTTCACACTACTGGTGTGTGTTCTAGAAAGTTGTTCGTGTGGATTTGGGAAATCAAAGGAGAAAAGAAATGGGTCATAGAAGAATCATCTATGGTTCTCCTTTCTCAGTTCTGGGAAAGAGTTCACTTCAAGAATTTTCTTTTCTTTTTGTTCACTTTCAATTCCCCTTTGTCAATCCCTCTCTCATTTGATTGCAGGATACAGGCTTTCAAAGGTGGGGCATAGGCTCAGAGGTGAGGCCACTAGCGGTTCAACTTTGCACATATAAGAAAATAAAATCAAAGTTCTGCTGCTGAATAGATATTGTGTTGTAAACTTTAATATACACACACATGGATAAGTCAGTTAACGATTGCCTTCTGTGATCAAATTGGCTTGCTATTCTGAAGGAAATGAGTTGTTTGCTTCTGCTTCTGTGATCATGGGTTAGTTGGAAATCAGAATGTACGATTAATTATTAGAGAATGTCGCTCATAGTTAATTTCTATAAATCCGCACTACAAGCTAAATGTGTGCAATTTCTGTTGGGTTCGATCCAATATAGAAATTTGGACAATATATAAGGATCAATACAAATCCTGCTACCTTACTATGAATAAATCTTTCAAAGGACATCTTCTAATACAACAGCCACACATTGTTCTTACATATAAATCATATAAATGGATTCATTCAGATTTATTTTGTTTCATGTCCCTGAAAGTTCTCTCATCTTTTGATGTGTGTTTATTGTAGGGACTTACTTGGTGTGAAAATTATGCTCCTGCTTTAATAGCTGATATCAGGAACTATGTTTTAGTGTTTATTCCTTACCACTTCCAATATACTAATGTGCCTACTTTTGTACAATGTTCTTAACTGAAGTCGATTGTTCATGTAGGCACAAATTGGACGGACAAATGTTGACAGAGGAGGAGAACACCATGCAAGTACCTATGTGCCAAAATTGATAGATTTACCTCTAGGCATTGCATTATTTGCCACAGTTTAGGTGTACTCTTTAAAGAATTTGTAGAAGATAGCAAAGGACTAGATGAAGGATCCATTCCTTTTAGAAACAGGTGGAAAGCATTCAGTTTAGTAAATATTGTATATACCCTTCTCCTGAAAAGTTAAATGTTGTTGCTTGGGAAAAAGGAAAATGCTCACAGATCAAATCCTTTGGTACAATGATTACTTTTTAGGGATGCAAATTTTAAAATTCAGTCATTCTTTATTGGCCGTTTTTCTCTAATAATTATATTCCATGTAGTATAAACATCTGGAGGTATTATTAGTTTTTATTTTATTTTGTACTATAAGATAATAACAATGCATACAATCAAGACTGAATTAGCTTAGGACATCAAAGGAAGTTCCTTTTGTAACTTGAAGAGTGTTCTTTCATACGTGTTGATAACAGTGTGCCTCCAATTAGTTTCTAGACATCCTTTCCAAGTCTCATACCTTTTATATTCCTCTGTTTTCTCCTTTTAGTCCAATTATTTCTTGAGAACTAAAATAATCATATACTCCCTCCGTCCAGAATTACTTGGTGCTGAAATGCACATCTAGATACATCCATTTCAGTGTCAAGTAACTCTGGACGGTCATTTCTCTTGATTTTTGAACCAAGTGTTATCTTGTTTTCTCGATAGGCAAGAAAGGTCCAACTGGCAAAAGCACAAGAGGATGTTTCTGCACTTCTCTTCCTCTATTGAGTTTATAATGCATATAAAAAATGTATACCTGTTTCTGTTCTTGCACCTACATTATTCATTTATGCTCCTTCGACTCCTTTTGAATGTCTTATACTCTCTGCAATCACCAAACTGGAAGACATGCGCTTTTTAGGACATCTTCAATGCAAGACTCGTATACACGCGCTTAAGAGAACTAATTTTTTTGTAAAATACAGTAAAAAGAAACACCCAAGCGCAGATCTGTTTCAACGCACACGGTACCTGATGCTAATATAATTTGCCGGCATAGCAGCGATCCATCCAACACGGCAAGAGATACCTAGGCACTCGGTGCTATTTCTCGCATCAATGCACCCCCTATGCCGGGAATCGATGGCTCAACCGGCAATCGAGCAGGATGGATATCCTAGAGCCTCTATATTAGCACCCACAAGGAATGTAAACATAGGCGCATATTGTGTTCAACATGATGATACAAGCGAGAGTTGGCCTACGCCGCCAATTGATCTGCGGCAGCGTGGAAGGAGTGTTCAAAAGCAGCATGAGCAGTTGTTCTACTGCTGGTCGGAGGGAGAGCTTGGCAAGGGAGATAGAGGGAGCTCTACAACCACGATATTGGCATACAACCCGATGGCATCGTTCCCATGTAAGCTTCTTCCATGTTCCAATTCTTGCACTTGTTGGTCTTTTACTGTCAAAGCTTACGAAATCTTAGATGTTGCTGACAAAAGACCGAGATACAATATTTCAATTACATGCTATATACTATTCAGCAAGTACGTTCGCAAAAAAATTTGATCTCAGCAGGTTGGTGTTCATGTACAGGTTGCCATATGAGAATATACTGCGTATTGGTCAAATCTCAAAACAAATGGACCATTCTGACCATAACTATTCCAAAAGCATTGATAGGATTTTAAAACATCAAGCTATCTGTATATTGATCTCAGCAGTGTCCAAAATCCAAATGGTTATGTTTGTTCAGATGTTCCTCATTTTTACGTTCTTTGAATTAAAGTAGTGCTTGAGGTTAATAATAAATGATTGTTGGTAACTTAACTAGCTCATGAGAATAATTTGTGATATAGGTTGCTCCTATATGTGTCATTGACAACGTTCTAATGTCACAACTTTTTTTATCATGCACTCTTACAAGGTCATTTCTTCTTGTTTGTTTTTGTGAGCAGAGCAACCTCCTTCTGGATGACAAAAGAATTAGGTCCAGATAATTCGTTCTTTGAGCAAAGCAACTTTGTTGGGGATGCCAAAAGAAGTTTCAGTTTTCTTACTAATTAATGCAGCAATTGGTAAGGATAGAACAATGTCAGTTTTCCTTATGTTGGTTTTGTACTAAACATAATCATTTATGAAAGACCTTGAAAGAACTCTATACAGTATGTCAATCAGGAAAATCATGTACTCCCTCCGTTCCTAAATATATGTCTTTCTAGAGATCTCAAATGGACTATCGCATACGGATGTATATAGACATATTTTAGAGTGTAGATTCACTCATTTCGCTCCGTATGTAGTCACTTGTTGAAATATATAGAAAGACAAATATTTAGGAACAGAGGGAGTAGCTTTTTGGGCGTTTTCTCTTAGTATTATAACCTTAATCCTTGTTGGGTTTGAAAGAAATTGTGTTAAACATGGTTATGAGCTTATTGGATCTTAAACAAACTACTCCCTCCGTTCCTAAATATAAGTCTTTTTAGAGATTCGACTACGAACTACATAGGATGTATATAGACATACTTTAGAGTGTACATTCACTCATTTTGCTCCGTATGTAGTCCGTAGTGGAATCTCTAAAAAGACTTATATTTTGGAACGGAGGGAGTACATTACATGTGTAGTAATTTTAGTAGCTAGACATGCATACTCTGCTATGTTAGATTTAGGAGAAAGAGTTGTTTTATTCATTCATCTGGAATTTTTTGTCTATAATGCTGATCTATTTTTTCATCTTTTGATCTTCTTTGCTTCAGTTGTGCTCTTGTTACATTAACTCAGCATGACGAAATGTTTTGTGCTAACATGGTTCATGGTTGCAGGCTGCCGCGACAGAAAACTGGGAGCCCCCTAGGAACAAAATAAAAAAGGTCCCAACCTCCTGTCGATGCTTATCTTAATAACTTGGCATGAATTTTGTTTCTTACATATATTTGTCCATGGTTACCTTTTTCAAACAAGCTTTAGCTTCTACAATGGGATAAGGCCTCACATGAGTGACTGAAAATCGTCCCTTTTTAAAATTTACCTGATAGTGTTGGGATTTAAATATTTCCTTTTCGGTAACACATTCATGATTCATGTGACATTCTAAAGTAATGCAAATTTGTAATGAATGAATTACACTTTTGTGCAGTACAGAAAGATCCTGCCTTTGCCCTTAATACACCTGATGGGCAATGTCATCACCAGCATGAGTTTGGTCTCCTTAACGCACCCGATCGAGGCCATGGAGTCCATGTTCCCTATTCTACTATCTGTCTTGTTCCTCGGGCAGGTATTTGGTTTCAGAATTTATCAAGTGGTCTGTCCTGACAAATGAAATGTGATGAACACCCAGGGAATAATGTACCTATATAGGATTAGGAATCTTTTTGTATCAATGAAATTGTTGTGCATGCTCGTAGGTATATGTTCTCCTATCTTGACAAATGAAATGAGTGATTACAAAACTATTTTTGATCGATGAAATGGATGGATGTATGGACATCTTGTTATGCAGATGTCATGTGTGAAACTCTTTTCAGTTGTATTGTCTTGACCCGTTTAGGATGGCACAACCAGTTTCTACCACAACTATTATGGTATCAAGTATCAAGGTGAGGCACTTATATGTGATTATCAGTCAACATGAGCTATAACAAGTTGAAGGTCCAGCTATCTCCAGGGGTTCACTACCACAGACCGATGGGTTTGAATTTTGATGTGTGTGTGATTGGGGTGTAAGAGGAAATTTGAGCTGACTGCATCATGCACAACTGCCAGAGGTGGCAAGTTTGGATAGATGGTGGAGAGACGAAAATAGTGGATGAAATAAGAAAAATAAAAGAAGATGAAGAGTTATTTAATGGTCAAAGAATTGTCGATAACACCACCCTATTTGCACGAGTGTCCTAAAGGTTTATATTAAACTACAAAAATATGTATGCTCTGTAGCAATGGATGGGTAATTAACTTGCGATGGATTCAGGGAAAGACCATCCAGTTAACGTCTAGCGGGGGCAAGGAGCCAAGAACGTGGTTGCACAAGACACCAATTTACCCGGAGATCACCCTCAGCACCGAAAATCGACCTGGGAGGGCCAGGTCGATGACACGGATCACCCCAGGTAGAAATCGTATAGTATGAAGCCCATGGCACCAGAAATCGCCATGGGATGGCCATATTGATGTCGTCGCTGAATCCGGCTACTCACCATGACATATATGTGCTCACCGCAGCTCATCATATCTGACCAAAACATATAACTAGGGAGGGGATGGGCGACATAGCGATTGATGGAGGGGAGGGGATGGTGAGCGTGGATGGGAAGGTGGCAGCGACATGCCACGATTGGGAGATATGGTGGCAGCAACGCCGTGGCAGAGAGAACGAGTGAGAGGGGTGGTTGCGGTGAGAGAATCGGTTGCGAGGGGGACACAAGGTCCATTATGCTAGAGTCAACACGAGGTTAGAAGTTTTGCGACAATGAAACTATCCAAACGTTGGCAACATTATTTGATAGCTAGCCTGGGATAGACAACGACATCTCATCGTGCAACATGATAAGTAAAGTATTTTGTCTATTGTTATCATGGTTTATTGTTGTTTCTAATAGCTCCACTTGTAGATTTATCTTCCCTATGCATCCATCGACCGATACATTTTATACGTCATCAACAAAGAGGCACGTTGTCTATATATTATGGAGCCTATTCAAACATCATGATCGTTAGAGGATAAAAATTTAAGGCATGCACTGAAATTAAAAAGTTTTGCAAGGGATTTCAAAGAAGCACTCGAAATAAAGCTGCCTGGTTGAAATTCTGATATATCTAAATGGCAACATTTATTTCCGTTTGGTATTTCAACGAGTATAGATGGGTAATTAATTCATAATAAAAACATTTATTTTTATTATCACCATATTCTTTATATTATCAATTTAAAAAATTGCAGGAATGTGTCTAGCTATTTTGTTTTTAATTTTATGCTCTGGTGGAACGGTAAAGAATTGGTCAAGCCGGTTTGCGGGGTGAGTTTTGTCCGTTACATGTTTTAAGTCCTTTGCGTGAAATTTTCATACCAACTACATATAATGTTTGTGCAAGATGGGTATGAGTTGAGAAAACAGTTTTTATTATACGTGCTAAAACATCATGGGAATGAAGCTAAAGCCAACTTTCCTGATATTGTGAAAGAATTTTTTAAACGCATCATCTAGATATTGATAGTTTTGTAATAGATGTTAAGGTCGAACATCGCTCAGTTTGTTACATGCACATGTCGTTAATCTTTCTTTTTGTTATCAATTTACATTGCAAAATTGGACTTCAATTATTCAATAATTGTGTTTGTGTTATATTGTTTGTATGTGTGAAATTTAACATGTAAATCTTTCAAACTATTTCAAGAGCCCGTGGCAATGCACGTGCACTCTACTAGTTATATTATGTTTGTATGTTGATGACATACTTATATTTGGAACAAATCTCAAGGTCATTCAGGAAGTGAAAGATTTTCTGAATGAAAACTTTGAGATGAAAGACCTTGGTGTAGCTGATGTTATCTTGAACATCAAGCTTTTAAGAGGTGGTGATGGTGGGATCACTCTCTTGTAGTCTCACTATGTGGAGAAGATTCTGGGTCGCTTTGGATATTCAGATTGCAAACCTTCTCCGACACCTTATGATCCGAGTGTTTTGATTCGGAAGAACGAAGGAGAAACAAAAGATCAATTGAGATATTCTCAAATCATTGGCTCGCTTATGTATTTATCTAGTGCTACGAGGCCTGACATCTCGTTTTCTATGAGTAAACTAAGCCGGTTTGTTTCAAACCCGGGAGATGTTCATTGGCATGCACTTGAGAGAATAATGCGCTATCTGAAAGGTACTGCGAGTTATGGGCTTCACTATACCGGGTATCCAAGAGTACTTGAAGGTTATAGTGATGCAAATTGGATATCTGATGCTGATGAGCTTAAAGCGACAAGTGGTTATGTGTTTACACTTGGTGGTGGTGCTGTTTCCTGGAAGTCTTGCAAGCAGACCATCTTAACAAGGTCAACAATGGAAGCAGAACTCACAGCATTAGACACGGCAATAGTTGAAGCAGAATGGCTTCGAGAACTTTTGATGGACTTGCCGGTGGTTGAAAAACCAATACCAGCTATTCTAACGAACTGTGATAATCAAACAATGATCGTCAAGGTAAACAGTTCTAAGGATAATAAGAAGTCATTAAGACACGTGAGAAGGAGACTGAAATCTATCAGGTTCATGAGAAACTCCGGAGTTATAGTGTTGGACTATATAAACACATCGAAGAATCTGGAAGATCCCTTCACAAAGGGTTTATCACAAAATGTGATAGACAATGCATCGAAGGAGATGGGATTGAGACCCACTACATAAGTTGTTCATGGTGGTAACCCATTATTTGTGATCGGAGATCCCGTGAATTAGAATTGGCGAGACAAGCTATTGGATAACTGAGAGGAGAATATTTATTTGACAAAAATCCACTCCGCCATGATGCAATTCTCTTCTAATCTGTATGGTAGGCTGATATTTATCTTAATGTGTTCTGCATGGCTTAGGTAGGAAAAGATGTTGTCCTACAGAACATCTAGAAAGAACACACCTATATGAGTTAGACTGTTAAACGTCGCAGTCTGTGAGTGTTGGGTGTTCTCTAAAAACTCATGAAGAGGCCCTGGAGTATGACGTATATGCTCCTACCCGCGGGAAAGTATTCAGCGGTCTAGTATCGGTCAAGGCTTTTACGTGAAACTTGTTTGCACAAAACTTGTAGTTCAAGGCATAGTCCATTGTTCAAGTTGTTAACGAGTGTAGCGTGGAGTTCTAGGTGGAAGTTCAACTTAACAGTCTCCACCAAGACACTGGTATATAAACAATGTTTTGGAATGGTAGGCAAGTTTATGTGCCTCTGGGATCTGGTGGGGGATTGTTGGAATTATTGGGCATAACCCATATAATAATTCATATTTTGTGCCAATAATTCAAAGTAAATCCCAGAGGCTCATGTGGCCCATCCATGCATGAAAAGGTTGTGTGGAAAATTGACCAATGCCACGTGTATGTGCTGTTTTATCATGCGAGAAGAAAGTTGAAACAATTGATGCATAAATGGGAGAAGAAACTGAACACTTCGTGTGAGTTTTAGTGCGCTCATTTCTTCTCTCCTTAATGGTTTTTAGTGCATCTGTTTAATGGTGTTTATTGCACCGGTTTCTCTTCTACTAATGAAGGCAAGTTTCAACTCTTCTCACGTATATAAGAGGTCGCTCCTCTATTGTTCCAAGTAGCACAACAACCTTTCTGTCTCATTCCAAAGCATTGAGCCGCCTATCTCTTTCCCATCTCTCTTCCTGGTGTGCACCGGGAAGTGAGACAGCAGGCCTCTGAAACCCCGCCTATTATGATCCGGTACGGGAGAGGGGCGATTAGGTTTTTGGGGAGCGTCCTTACGCGACTGCTGGAATCTTGTTCATCGTGGCTGTGAACGGCGACATCACTGACGATGAGTTCCCCAACGACGACTTCTTCCCCGATGTCAACGACCTCTTCAGCGACATGACGATCGGGACATCTGCACCTTCTGCTACTGCACCGTATGCCATCTTATCCTCACTGTTAAGGCTAGCATTTGGGTTATTGCTAATAGCAATTGACATGGATATGATGCATTTTGCTTATGGTTTTGATTGCATGACTAGTCTCAACGAATTGTTGCTAGTTTCTAGTTTCATCAATATATTGCTATTCATGTTTTATCCATAATTTTTCTGGATTAAACTAAACGGGAAAATGCCTAATTATTCAACACTGTGAGGATGAAGAGTACTCTCATGTGTTAAAAAACCCTAGATTTATCTTGAAAAAAAACACAGATTTTTTTACACAACCGTCATTTCAAGGTATTTTGCACTAAAAATTTATACACTTGTGCATTATGCCTTCATGTATGCTTGTATATATTTTTAGATTTTCTATAAAAATATGATTTTCATGAATTTTGAATTGTGCATTTGGAGGCCTTCATGGTGCTCGGCCTCCAAAAGCAATTTCCGCACTGATGTTTGTATCTTGTGACCTTTTGTTTTACTCTTAGTTAGATGTTAGGGTTTTCTTATTGATTTGGAAAAGGTGTTTTGTATCGGCCGATTGTCTATTCTTCCCCTTCTCTTAATATATTACATTCAGTCCCCCTCCATGGTTAAAAAATAAATAAAGTATGGCCTTGACTTGTTAAATGGGATAGATGGGTATGGGCATGTCGATTTTAAGAGAGCTGGTATCTTTTTTGTTTTCAGGTTATCATTACGTCATTAATTTAATTGAATGTTAACTCGAATAGGGTGTGTTGAAAATATGCCATAGAGGCAATAATAATATTATTATCTATTTTCATGTCTGTAATTAATGTTTACTTTCTGTGTTATAACTGCAATGGTTCTAGAATATGAGATCAGAAGAAAATCCAATTGGATGTGTGGAAATGTAAACACCAAATAAGTTCTTAGTCTCGTCTCTAAGACTAGCTCATGTGTTGCATGATGGTCCCGTGTTCCTAATGATAGGAAATAGTTAAAGTAACAAGGACGCCGACAATAATAGGAGCACATTGTTGGTGGAACAATGACATTCAACACACCCAACCGATTCATATACCACGAGAATACATCGTGATGAGTTATTAGTGTTATCATACGTATTTTAATGTATGCTCACTTCCTCAAAACATGAGAGTATCAAGTACCTTAATGCCGGACGGTTTACTTTGGGGTTCGTCAAATGTTATATGTGATAGGGTGATTATAACGGCAAGTTTCAGGTGCATCAGAAAAGTATGTTAAGGGACTTGATGGCTTGAGATTGAGATTTTTCTCCTCCGATGATGGAGACATATTCTTTGGGCCCTCTTGGTATTGCGGTATCCATCATCATTTGGCTAGACATAGCGTGATGTGATCACAGGGATGCCGGAATACGAAAACAAGAAAAAGAACAAAACCAGTAACGAGGGTAGCTTGGTATATTGAACAAGTTGTTGCTTCACAAGGATACCGAAAGCCTCGCCTCGGGTTTTGTTATATCGTAAAGCAAATGGAATTGTGTAGAGGACAATAGGTTCAGTCTATAATGATTCATGTAGGTGCGTAGGAGTAAATATGGATGCCCAGCACCCGCTATTGATTATTGATCGGAAGGAGTTCTGGGCCATGTCTGCACTTTACCAAACCTGCTAGGTCACACGCTTAAGGTTTGCTAATTTTTTGAGTAATAGAATTCTTAGGAGCTTGAGAGAAATTCTGTGGAGAAGTTTTTGTAATATATAAAAAATGTTTCGAAGAGAGAACCGGAAGTATTTTGGAGAAAACCAAAAGTGTTTCGAAAGAAAACTAGAAAATTTTCTGTGAAATAGAAAGGTTTCGAAGCCCCAAAGAGTACTCTGGAAAGCGGAAGGTTCAAAAGATTCCGGAGCCTCCCAAAATGCCCCAAGGCAAAGCCCAAGTTGGGGGAGGGGAGCAACCGAATGGTCCCTAAGGACCTAATAGTGGGGCGTCCCCCTAGGCATGGTGGCCAAGGTTTTAGTGTGGGGCCTACCCTAGGTGTCGCCAACCTAGGAAGAGGCAGCCCCTCCTCCAAGGCTGCCCACCCCTCCGATGCACCTATATGGAGAGGGTTATCCCCTCCAAATGCATCTCTTTATGCGCGAAGGCTTCCGCATCTCTCACTCTCTCCCATGAAATCATCCCGCCGCTAGGCTGCCCACCCCTTCGTAGGATGGATTTTTTATTACGTTTTCCCAACAGTAGTGTCACTATGAGTAGATGCAAGTTTCGATCTAGAGCACATGAGATGTGCGGATATTGCACAATTGTTTTTGTGCCAGTAGTAGATGTGATGTATTACTTGATGTCCTTGTGCTTCCATTGAATTTGTGATTTTTCTGGTCTTCGTGGCATGGTGGTGTTTTGTTAAAAAGTTCTGGCTATCCAAGATCCTTCTATGCTACTCATACTATGTTGGTTGTTGATAACTCACAAGTGTAGGATATCATAACAATTTTCAACGGTAGTATTTCTCCCAAATTTATTGATTTGACACAAGGGGAGCTAAAGATTATTTGCAAGTATTAGTACTTGAGCTGTCAATTCAACCACACCTAGAGAATCAAATATCTGCCGCAAAGTGTTTAGTAGCACAGTAGCATGATAGTTTGATAGTGGTGGTAACAGTAGCAATAGTAATGTTAACAATAATAGTAGCAGTTTGTAGTGATTGTAACAATAGCAGCAACGAAAGTAACTTAGCAAAGACCAATATGAGAAAAGCATAGGCATTGGATCAGTGATGGATATTTGTGTTGGATGACATTCATCATATAACAGTCATAACCTAGAGCGATGCACAATAGCTCCATTTCGTCAATGTAATGCAGGCATGTATTCCGTATATAGCCATACGTTCTTATCATAAGAACTTGCATGCCATCTTTTGTCCTACCCTCCCGTGGCAACGAGATCCATAAGGAAATCTAAGGGATATTAATGCCTTCTTTTAATAGAGAACAGGAACAAAGCATTAACACATAGTGAATACATGAAGTCCTCAAACTACGGTAATCACCGGAAAGAATCCCAATTATTGTCACCTTGGGGTATGCGGTCATAACACGTAATATGTGCATATAACTTGCAAGATAGGATCAAGAAATCAAATATATTCATGAAAATATACTAAAAAAATATTCATGAAAACATATAAGGTCCAGATACAAAATCATGGCACTCGGGCCCTAGTGACAAGCATTAAGCATAGCAAAGTCATAGCAACATCAATCTCAAAACATAGTGGATAGGAGGGATCAAGCGCTAACAAATTGACTTCATTACATGACAAATCTCGTCCAACTCCATCACCGTCCAGCAAGCCTACGAAGAAATTATCGACTCTCGGTGGTGAGCATCATGGAATTGTTGATGGAGAAGGGTTGAAGATGATGACGGCGGTGAATTCCATCCTCCAGAGCCCTGAACGGACTCCAGATCATACCTCTCAATGAAGATTAGGAGGTGGCGGTGGCTCCATATTGTTAAACACGACGATTCTTTCTCTCTGATTTTTTCATCCAAGAATAGGTATATATGGAGTTGGAACTAGGGTTGCCGGAGGCTCTAGGGTCCCACAAGCCCCCAGGATCGCCCCATAAGCTTGTGGCTCCTGGGTGGCCCACCTCCGGTAGTTCTCTTTGCCAATATTTTTTATATTTTTTGAAAATATTCTCTGTAAATTTTTAGCTCAATCTGAGAACTTTTATTTCTGCACAAAATCAACACCATGGCAATTCTGCTGAAAACAATGTCAGTACGGGTTAGTTTCATTCAAATCATTCAAATTAGTTTCATTCCAATCTTCAGAGTTGTGTTTGATTCTTTCAAGAAGACCACATTTGAATTCAATAGTTTTCTTCATAAAGGAACCAACAGAAGAAGTGTCAAGTATTGATCGATTATGAGAAAGCCAAACATAAAAGTTTGTATAATCATATCTCTGGAAAGCTCATGATTGGGCATGTTTGCATCATATATTTAAGCCTACCCCAATCTTGAGCTATACTTTCTCCTTCACGAGGCCAAAAATTATATATATATATATATTATATAATTTCGATTACGATAAACCAAATGCATAGGATAAAATTTCTGGTGGAATTCTAGCTTCAACCGGTTACAATCCCATATCCGGGTATCATCCAATATCCTATACCAAGATCATGCCTTTTCCCTCAAAGATAAGGGAAATACATTCTTCTTAACTCCATACTCTAATAAGCTTGCAAGCTTAAACAATCCACAAATTTCATCTATATATATCAAGTGCATATTATGATGTATTGTTCAATCTCCTAGATATGGTTTAGCAAGCAATTTCTCCATAATACCCGGAGGAATTTTATAGTAAATATTCTCAGTAGTTTTAGTAGGTGTAGGAGTGACTCTTAACGCCTCTGGTCTAGGTGAAGATACCCCGAACAAAGCCCCTCAAAGGATTACTTTTCGTAGTGACAAGTGACAGTAAATTTCAGCACGTAATAAAAATGTTTCCTTACCAAAGGCGCTTCACTCCCCAGCAATGGTGCCAGAAATGGGTCTTGATGACCTACAAGTATAGGGGATCAATTGTAGTCCTTTAGATAATTAAGATTTTCAAACCCAACGAGGAGC
The DNA here is from genome assembly GCF_003073215.2 of Triticum urartu. Classification (NCBI taxonomy): domain Eukaryota; kingdom Viridiplantae; phylum Streptophyta; class Magnoliopsida; order Poales; family Poaceae; genus Triticum; species Triticum urartu. The sequence continues at coordinate 448,123,361 of NC_053022.1, read as the reverse complement.
AGATGGAAATGACAAGCGGTTTTCAGCAAGGTATTCTCTGCAAGTGCTGTAAGTAGTGATAACTGATAGTTTTGTAGCAAGTAATTCATAACAAGTAGCAATAGTAACCAAGGTGCAGCAAGGTGGCCCAATTCTTTTTATACCAAAGTACAAGCCAGAAAGTTCACTTATATAAAGCAAAGTGTTCTCGGGGACACATTGGAATTCTAGTCTAGTCATGTTCATCATGTTTAGTTAATTCACGTTCACTACTATGATAATTTGGTATGTGGGTGGACCGGTTCTAGAGTGATGTTCTTACTTGAACAAATGACCCTCTTATGATTAGCCCCTCTCACAAGCATCTGCAACTACGAAAGAAGAATGAAGATAAATCTTTTTTGCGGAGGGAATTAAGATAAATCTAATCATAACATGAAACATATGGATCCAAATCATCTAATTATTACTCCCCGATGCCTTCCCCTAGGCCCAAACATGGTGAAGTGTCATGTAGTCGATGTTCACATGACACCACTAGAGGAAGAACGACATACATATCATCAAAATATTGAACGAATACCAACTTCACATGTTTACTTATAACAAGACTTCTCCCATGTCCTCAAGCACGAAAGTAACTACTCACATATCATATTTAAGTTCAATATCAGAGGTGTATTCAATATGCTTAAGGATCTAAATGTATAATCTTCCACCAAATAAACCAACTAGCATCAACTACAAGATGTAATCAACAGTACTAGCAACCCACAGGTACCAATCTGAGGTTTTCTGGCAAAGATTGAATACAAGGGATGAACTAGGGTTTGAGAGGAGATAGTGCTGGTGAAGATGTCGGTGAAGATTGGTCCTCGCACGATGAGAGGATCGTTACTGATGTCGATGGCTTCAATTTCCCCTCCCGAAGGGAAGTATTCCTGGCGGAATCACTCCACCAGAGAGCAAAAGTGCTCCTTCCCAGGTTCCACCTCAAGACAGCGGCACTTCGTCCCGAAAGTCTTCTTCTTATTTTTTTTCTAGGGAAAAGGCCTCATATAGAAGAAGGAGGGCACCGAAGGGCTGCTGTGGGCCCCACAAGGTATCAGGGCGCGCCCTGTTGCCTTGTGAGCTGTAGGTGGCCCCCCTCTGGTGGTTCTTCGTTCTAGTATTTTTTATATATTCAATAAAAAAATCTCCGTGAAGTTTCAGTTCATTTGGAGCTTCGTAGCATAGCTATCTCTACTGTAGCACTTTTAGGTCCAGAATTCCAGCTGCCGGTAATTTCCCTCTCCATGTAGATCTTGCAAATTAAGAGAGAAAAGGTATTAGAATTGCATCATGACGTGAAATAATGACCAAACACATAATAAATAATAGTAGGAAAACATGATACAAAATGGGTGTATCAAGTAGCTCCAGGCAAAGCATGGTAGCAATATCTACATGTGAAGCGGAATATATAGCTACTTCGGAAGCGGCACGGGAAGGAGTCTGGATGAAGGAGTTCATGTCCAATCTAGGAGTGGTTCCTAGTGCATCGGATCCCATGACTATCTATTATGACAACAGGCGCCATTGCCATCACCAAGGAGCCTAGGTTTCGCAAGAAGACCAAGCACATCAAACGCCGCTTCAACTCCATCTGTGATTACATCAAGGAAGGAGGCATAGAGCTTTACAAAGTTCATACAGATCTGAATGTGGCAGAACTATTGACTAAAACCCTTCCACAAGTAAAACATGATCAGCACCAAAACTCTATAGGTGTTAGATTCATTATGATGTAAACTAGATTATTGAGTATAGTGCAAGTGGGAGACTATTTGGAATATGCCCTATAGGAAATAATAAAAAAATTATCATATTTCCTTGTTCATGATAAATATTTTTTTATCAACACTGTAATTGTATTGATCGGAAACTTAAATACATGTGTGGATACATAAACAACATTGTGTCCCTAGTGAGCCTCTACTAGACTATATCATTGATCAAAGATGGTTAAGGTTTCCTAAACATAAACATGAGTTGTCATTTGATAACGAGATAACATATTTAGGAGAATGATGTGATGGACAGACCCAACCGTAAGCTTAGCATTATATCCTATCACTTAGTTTATTTGCTATGGCTTTCTTCATGTCAAGTATTTGTTCTTTAGACCATGAGATCCTGCCACTCCCAAAAACCAGAAGAATACTTTGTGGTTATCAAACATCACTTCGTAATTGGGTGATCATAAAGGTGCTCTATAGGTATCTGATGACCCACAAGTATAGGGGATCTATCATAGTCCTTTCTATAAGTAAAAGTGTTGAACCCAACAAGGAGCAGAAGGAAATGATAAGCGGTTTCCAGCAAGGTATTCTCTGCAAGTACTGAAATAAGTGGTAACAGATAGTTTTGTGATAGGATAATTTGTAACGAGCAACAAGTAACAAAAGTAAATAAAGTGCAGCAAGGTGGACCAATCCTTTTTGTAGCAAAGGACAAGCCTGGACAAACTCTTATATAGAGAAAAGTGCTCCCGAGGACACATGGGAATATCGTCAAGCTAGTTTTCATCACGTTCATATGATTCGCGTTCGGTACTTTGATAATTTGGTATGTGGGTGGACCGGTGCTTTGGTACTATCCTTACTTGTACAAGCATCCCACTTATGATTAACCTCTATTGCAAGCATCCGCAACTACTACAAAAGTATTAAGGCAAACCTAACCATAGCATGAAACATATGGATCCAAATCAGCCCCTTATGAAGCAACGCATAAACTAGGGTTTAAGCTTCTGTCACTCTAGCAACCCATCATCTACTTATTACTTCCCAATGCCTCCCTCTAGGCCCAAATAATGGTGAAGTGTCATGTAGTCGACGTTCACATAGCACCACTAGAGGAGAGACAACATACATCTCATCAAAATATCAAACGAATACCAAATTCACATGACTACTAATAGCAAGACTTCTCCCATGTCCTCGGGAACGAACGTAACTACTCACAAAGCATATTCATGTTCATAATCAGAGGGGTATTAATATGCATATAGGATCTGAACATATGATCTTCCACCAAATAAACCAACTAGCATCAACTACAAGGAGTAATTAACACTACTAGCAACCTACTAGTACCAATCCCGGACTTGGAGACAAGAATTGGATACAAGAGATGAACTAGGGTTTTGAGAGGAGATGGTGCTGATGAAAATGTTGATGGAGATTGCCCTCTCCCGATGAGAGGAGCGTTGGTGATGACGATGGCGATGATTTCCCCCTCCTGGAGGCAAGTTTCCCCGGCAGAACAGCTCCGCTAGAGCCCTAGATTGGTTCCGCCTCGTGGCGGCGGAGTTCCGTTCGAGAAGATGGCTTATGATTTTTTCCCCATCGAAAGACTTCATATAGTAGAAGATGGCCACCGGAGGGCCACCAGGGGGCCCACGAGGCAGGGGGCGCGCCCAGGGGGTAGGGCGCGCCCCCACCCTCGTGGGCAGGGTGTGGCCCCCCTGGTGAACTTCTTCTGCTGAGTATTTTTTATATATATTCTGAAAACGTCTTCTGTGAAGTTTCAGGACTTTTGGAGCTGTGCAGAATAGGTCTCTAATATTTGCTACTTTTCCAGCCCTGAATCCCAGCTACTGGCATTCTCCCTCTTTATGTGAACCTTGTAAAATAAGAGAGAATAGGCATAAGTATTGTGACATAATATGTAATAACAGCCCATAATGCAATAAATATCGATATAAAAGCATGATGCAAAATGGACGTATCAACTCACCCAAGCTTAGACCTCGCTTGTCCTCAAGCGAAAGCCGAAATCAAAAAATATGTCCACATGTTTAGAGACAGAGGTGTCGATAAAAATGAAATATGAACATGAGGGCATCATGGCCATTCTTAGAATAGCAACTTATATAATTCTTGTCATATGATTTCTTATGCTAGAGTGATAATTCAATCATAATTTCAAGTCTGAATCGTAAACTCCATTGAAAACTAACAAACTATAATCTCAGTCATTGAAGCAATTGCAATTTATCATAACATAGGAAAGAGTCAATGTATAAGAGCTTTTCAGCAAGTCCACATACTCAACTATCATATAGTCTTTCACAATTGCTGACACTCACGCAATACTTATGGGTATGGAGTTTTAATCGGACACAGAGAAAGATAGGGGCTTATAGTTTTTCCTCCCAACGTTTTACCTCAAGGGTAATGTCAACAATAATAGTTCATGAAAACTCACATCCAATTAGCCATATATACCAGGATCTTTCCAACATACTGTGCTTGCCAAAGGATAAAATGTAAATAGGAAGGGTGAAGATCACCATGATTCTTAAGCAAGGTAGGAGATAAAAGTAAAAGATAGGCCCTTCGCAGAGGGAAGCAGAGGTTGTCATGCGCTTTTATAGTTGGATACACAAAATCTTAATGCGAAAGAACGTCACTTTATATTGCCACTTGTCATATGGACCTTTATTATGCAGTCTGTCACTTTTATTTCTTCCATATCACACGATCGTATAAAGCTTATTTCTCCCACACCAATAAGTCATACATATTTAGAGAGCAATTTTTATTGCTTGCACCGATGACAACTTACTTGGGGGATCTTACTCAATCCATAGGTAGGTATGGTGGACTCTCATGGCAAAAACTGGTTTTAAGGGTATTTGGAAGCACAGGTAGTATCTCTACTTGGTGCGATGAATTTGGCTAGCATGAGGGAGAAGGGCAGGCTCAACATGTTGGAGGATCTAAGACAATATAATTTATCTCATATGTAAGAAAACATAAACCATTATGTTGTCTTCCTTGTCCAACGTCAACTCTTTAGCATCTCATATTTTAATGAGTGCTCACAATCATAAAAGATGTCCAAGTGAAACGCCCATGATGCGGGTATATCTCCCACGTGTTGAAGCACGACTTAGAGGCATAACCACATTTTAAGCAATGTCGCAAGTGAGGTAATCTTCACAACAACCCATGTAATGAATAAGGAAAAGAGGTACATAGTTGGCTTACACTCGCCACGTCACACAATAGCATACATATCATTACATTCATCCAGATACAATCAAGGTCCGACTACGGAACCAAAATAAAGAACAACCCCAAATGCGACAAAGTCCCCGATCGCCCCAACTGGGCACCACTACTGATCGTCTGGAAAAGAAACGTATTATCGTCCTGAGTCCTCATAGAACTCCCACTTGAGCTCAGTCGAATCTCCTGGAGCGGTATCGTCGGTCCCTGCATCTGGTTTTGGAAGTAATCTGTGAGTCACGGGGACTCAACAATCTCACACCCTCGCGATCAAGACTATTTAAGCTCAAAGGAAAGGTAAAAGGTATGATGTGGAGCTGCAGCAAGCGACTAGCATATATGGTGGCTAACATACGCAAATGAGAGCGAGAAGAGAAGGCAAAGGCACGGTCGAGCAACTATGATCAAGAAGTGATCCTAGAACAACCTATGTTCAAGCATAACTCGAGACCGTGTTCTCTTCCCGGACTCCACCGAAAAGAGACCATCACGGCCACACACTCAGTTGATTCATTTTAATTAAGTTAAGTTAAGGTTATCTACAACCGGACATTAACAAATTCCCATCTGCCCATAACCGCGGGCATGGCTTTCGAAATTTCAAATACCTGCAGGGGTGTCCCAACTTAGCCCATCACAAGCTCTCACGGTCAATGAAGGATATTCCTTCTCCCAAGATAATCCGATCAGACTCGGAATCTCGGTTACAAGACATCTCGACAATGGTAAAACTAAACCAGCAAAGCCACCCAAATGTGCCGACAAATCCCGATAGGAGCTGCACATATCTCGTTCTCAGGGCAGACCGGATTGTCCAAACTTCCGGTAGGCCAGCCCAGAGTTGCCCCTGGTGGCCACCGGCGGCTGACAGGTTGGACCAACACTGAGAGGAGCACTGGCCCGGGGGTTTAAATAAAGATGACCCTTGAGTCCGCGTAACCCAAGGGAAAAAGAGGCTAGGTGGCGAACGGTAAAACCAATGTTGGGCATTGCTGGAGGAGTTTTATTCAAGGCGAACTGTCAAGGGGTTCCCATTATAACCCAACCGTGTAAGGAACGCAAAATCAAGGAACATAACATCGGTATGACGAAAAATAGGGCGGCAAGAGTGGAACAAAACACCAGGCATAAGGCCGAGCCTTCCACCCTTCACCAAGTATATAGGTGCATTAAGATAGACAAGATATAATAATGATATCCCAACAATAAACATGTTCCAACAAGGAACAAACTCCAATCTTCACCTGCAACTAGCAACGCTAGAAGAGGGGCTAAGCAAAGCGGTAACACAGCCAAACAACGGTTTGCTAGGACAAGGTGGGTTATAGGTTTGACATGGCAATATGGGATGCATGATAAGCAAATGGTAGGTATCGTATCATAGGCATAGCAAAAGAGCGAGCATCTAGCAAGCAAAGATAGAAGTGATTTCGAGGGTATGGTCATCTTGCCTGCAAAGCTCTCCGAGTTGACGTTAGCTTGATCCTCGTAAGCGTACTCAACGGGCTCCTCGATCACGTACTCGTCTCTCGGCTCTACCCAAATCAAGAACACAAGCAAAGGGAGACACAATCAACCACGTGCAATGCACAAGCAACATGATGCAAAACATGGCATGGTATGTGGGATGCGATATGCGATGCATATGCATGCTTCGGAAAGGAATGATTGAACCTGGCCTCGTCCTGGAAAACCAAGAGTTCCACTGGAAAGAGGAGTTGATTTCGGTCGAAATCGATATAAAGATCACCGGAATCGGATGCACGGTTTGCAAATGGTAAGCAAAACAAATATGGCACCGATCTGCGATTAACAGCACGAGGCCATCTAAATGCATCAAGAACAACAAGCTACTGCACTCTAACATAACAAAAAAATGCATGGCAGGGATCCACTCAAGATGCTTGACCAAATATGAACACTGAGCTATGGCTAATTCACTCAATAGCAGGTTCAAACAAGCATGGCAAAAGTGCAAAAGATAACAGGTTACAGACTTTGTGAAATTAACAAGTCAGGAATTTAACATCAGGAAGCAATGTTTAGAGCAAGATAACAACATTCTACAGGAACATATCATGGCAAAGCAAGGCATGGCATGAAGCTACTCAAAGCATACAAAAAAAGTCCCTTACTGACCATAAGCCAAAAGGGATCAGAAAATACAATGGCAACCATGTGAACATAGCAATTATCGTTAACAGATTCAGATTTAGTAGAAAACTGGAACATGGCAAAACAGATATCAAGTAGGCATGTTTACGAGCTCGATGCACTCACCACAAGGCATTGCATGACAAACTAAGCATACACCCAGCAAGTAGACATGGCATAGAAGTTAGACAGGGCAAGAACAACCTCATAGTATGCATGGATCAACTACAACAAGCTCGGCAAAAATGCTTAACACGTAAACATTCTGCCAGGAGCATTTTATAGCAAAAGTAGAGCTCGATTGACTCAAGCTAGGGTGCTCCATAATTGCAAACAAAGACATGGATGGATAGAGCACCACAATATCTACAAAACATCCTTACTGATCATGCTCAAAAGAGACATGGATCACCGTGTAGCAGCAAGAAAACATGGCATAAAAATATTGAAAGGACAAAGACTTAGAATATTTCTAAGTCTGTGAAATCAGCAACATTATGAGAGCTACTTTGCATGCTTGTGCTAGTCACCACAGAGATCACAAAAATACATGGCATACACCGCTGTAAAGATGGCATGGCATACTTCAGAACTCATGTATGGCTCAAGTTCATAGGAGGCACACATCAATCATGGCAAAAATGACAAATGTCCGAACCCTGATAAGGATCTGAAACTAACAGAAACTAGCACTCTTGCAACAGCATTTAGGGCATCAATATGAGCTTAAATGAACATGATGCAATGAGATGAAATGAATTACTCGTCGAGATGAACAATTTGATATGCTACACGCCCAAAACGGAGCCATGGTTGCAGAGATACGATGCGATGAAATATGCATAAAATTCTAGGGTTAGGGGGGCAAAGTCAACCGAGTTTCCAGATCTCGATCCGGATCGGGTACTGTAGCAGCGCGGAGTTCGAGGTTCACCGGAGTTCCTGTTCGCCGGAGAGGAGACTCGAGGTCACCGGACATGGAGATCCGGTCGGCGAGGAAGAGGTCGGAGGGGCCGGCGAGGTGCGGTGGCGCGGCCGCGACGGGAAGCAGCGTCGCCGGCGGGCGCGGAAGGCGGCGGTGGCCTGCATCGGAGTCGGGCGGCGGGCGCGGACGGCGGCGGAGGTCGGCGATGGCTGTGGAGGGCGGCGTGGCGAGGGCGCTGTCCCTCGAGCGAGGCGGCGACGGGAACGTGCCGCGGGGGCCGCTCGTGGGCTCGGCGGGCCCGCGCGGTCGGCGGCGATGTGGGCACCGACCTGGGACACGTGGCAGCGCGCTATTGGCGCGGATCGGCGGCGCGAAGCTTCCGGCCGGTGGCGGACATGTCCGGCTCGTGGCGGGGAAGTTTTGCTAGGGTTAGGGGGAACAGACCCGGGATTTTCGGGGAGGAGCCCTTTTTATAGATAGAGGGAGCTAGGAGGCTCCAAATTGAGCACGGTTTGCAGCCACGCGATCGTGATCGAATGGCCTAGATGATGGAGGGGGTTTAGGTGGGTTTTGGGCCACTTTGGAGAGGCGTTGGGCTGCAACACACACGAGGCCTTCTCGGTCCCTCGATTAACCGTTGGAGTATCAGATGAAGTCCAAATGGCACGAAACTTGACAGGCGGTCTACGGGTAGTAAACCAAGGCCGCTTGCAAAGTCTCGGTCCAATCCGGGAACGTTTAACACCCACACATGAAAAGAGGTAGAAAGGGACACCGGAGGACATAGGAGCGCCGGAATGCAAAACGGACAAAGGGGAAAATGCTCGAATGCGTGAGAAGAACACGTATGCAAATGCAATGCACATGATGACATGATATGAGATGCATGACAAAGACAAAACAACACAAAGACAAAAACCCGTCAACGAGGAAATATCATAACTTAGTGTCGGAAATGGCAAGAGTTGGAATACAAATATGGCAAGTTACATACGGGGTGTTACAACACTCCACCACTACGAAAGGATCTCGTCCCGAGATCTAGGACTGGAAAAACTCCGGGTACTTAGAACGGAGGTGATCCTCGCGTTCCCAGGTGGCTTCATGGTCGGAATGATGTGACCACTTGACTCTCAGGAATTTGATAGACTTGTTGCGAGTCTTGCGCTCAGTTTCTTCAAGAATAGCAACGGGGTGCTCATGATAAGACAAGTCTTCTTCAAGATCAATCTCTTCAAAGTTGATGGTGCGTCAGGAGTCTTGAAACACTTGCGGAGTTGAGACACGTGAAACACGTCGTGCACATTTGCAAAGTTGGATGGAAGCTCAAGTTGATAGGCGAGATCGCCTCTTTTGCCAATGATCTTGAAAGGACCCACGTATCTAGGGGCAAGCTTCCCTTTGATACCGAAGCGACGAGTACCTTTCCTTGGAGAGACGCGGAGGTAGACATGGTCTCCAATCTTGAAAGCCAAGTCACGATGTTTGCTATCATAGTAACTCTTCTGGCGCGATTGCGCGACTTTGAGATTTTCACGAATGACTTTGCACATTTCTTCTACCTCTGTGATGAAGTCATTTCCAAGAAGTTGACGCTCACCAGTCTCTAACCAGTTAAGAGGAGTGCGACACTTCCTGCCATAGAGAATCTCGAATGGGGCCTTGCCCGAACTCGCTTGGAAGCTGTTGTTGTAGGAAAACTCGGCATATGGAAGACAATCTTCCCACTTCATACCGAAAGAAATGACACAAGCTCTGAGCATATCTTCAAGAATTTGATTGACTCGCTCGACATTTCCACTAGTTTGAGGATGAAAAGATGTGCTGAAGAAAATGTTGGTGCCCACGGCCTTCTGTAAAGAATCCCAAAACTTGGAGGTAAAGATGCTACCACGATCTGAAGATATCAACTGCGGAATGCCGTGCAGAGAGACAATCCTGGAGGTATATAGCTCTACCAACTGAGCTGCTGAGATAGATTCTTTGATAGGAAGAAAATGAGCCACTTTGGTGAGCTTGTCGATGACAACGAAGATAGCATCATTGCCACGCTTGGACTTTGGAAATCCAGTCACGAAGTCCATCTCAATATGGTCAAACTTCCATTCTAGAATGGCAAGAGGTTGGAGGAGACTAGCTGGTCGTTGGTGTTCTGCTTTCACTCTTCTGCATACATCACATTCATTCACGAACTGAGCAATCTCGCGCTTCATTCGAGTCCACCAATACGACTGCTTGAGGTCCTGGTACATCTTTGTACTTCCGGGGTGAATAGAGAGGAGTGAATTGTGAGCCTCGTTCATAATGACTTTACGAAGGTCACCTTTAGGCACAACAATGCGATCCTCGAAGAATAGAGTATCCTTGTCATCAAGACGATAGCACTTGTACTTGGGTTGACTCTTGGCAATCCCAATCTTCACCTTCTTCACCATGGCATCAAGAAGTTGAGCCTCACGAATCTGATCTTCCAAAGTAGGAGAGACTTGGAGGTTGGCAAGAAATCCTTGAGGAACAACTTGAAGATTGAGTTTGCGGAAAGCTTCACAAAGCTCCGGTTGGTAGGGCTTGATAATCAGACTATTGCAGTAAGCCTTCCTGCTCAATGTGTCAGCAATTACATTGGCCTTGCCTGGAGTATATTCGATAATCAGATTATACTCTTGAATCATTTCGACCCAACAAGTCTGCATGAGGTTGAGGTTGGGCTGAGTGAAGATGTACTTGAGACTCTTATGATCAGTGAAGATGTCCACTTTTCTTCCCAATAAGAGATGTCTCCATGTTAAAAGAGCATGGACAACTGCCGCCAACTCGAGGTCATGAGTGGGGTAGTTCTTTTCGTTGGGCTTCAACTGGCGAGAGGTATAGGCCACAACTTTCTTCTCTTGCATCAACACTGCACCAAGACCTTGAAGGGAAGCATCACAGAAGACCTCAAACGGGTTGGATTCATCAGGAGGAGTCAGAACTGGAGCAATGACTAACTTCTCTTTCAGGGTGTTGAAAGCGATGTCACATTCAGGCGTCCAGACATACTTCACATGCTTCTAGAGAAGGTTGGAAAGAGGCTTCGCGATCTTAGAGAAGTTCTCAACAAACCTTCGACAATAGCTTGCGAGCCCAAGGAAGCTGCGGAGTTGCTTCACATTCTGAGGCGGTTCCCAATTCACAATTGCAGACACCTTCTCAGGATTAATAGCTATGCCCTTGGCAGATATGATATGCCCAAGGTAGAGAACCTCATCGAGCCAAACTCGCACTTTGAAAACTTCGCATAGAACTGATGTTCTCTGAGTTTATCCAGCACCAACCTCAAGTGCTTGGCATGATCCTCCTTGTTCTTAGAAAAGACCAAAATGTCATCGAGGTAGACCAAGACGAAGTCATTTGTGTATGCGTTGAAGATGAAGTTCATCATGCGAGAGAATGTTGGAGGAGCGTTGACAAGGCCGAAAGACATGACAGTGTATTCATATGAACCATAGCTTGTTTTGAATGCTATCTTGGGGATATCTTCTTCACAAATGCGAATCTGATGATAGCCCATACGGAGATCAAGCTTGGAGAATAGTTGAGCACCTTTGAGTTGTTCGAAAATCTCATTGATGTTGGGAAGTGGGTACTTGTTCTTTATGGTCTTCTTGTTCAATGGACGGTAGTCGACACAAAGTCGGTCCATTCCATCCTTCTTCTTGACGAAAAGAACACCACAACCCCATGGAGAAGAACTTGGTCGGATGAGACCCATACGCTCTTGAATATTGAGTTGCTTCTTCAGCTCCTTCAACTCTTCAGGTCTAAGCTTGGAAGGATGTTTGCAAACAAGTTCCGTGCCAGGCTCAAGATCGATGACGAATTCAACTGGCCGGTGCGGAGGCATTCCTGGAAGCTCTTCTGGAAAGACGTCTTGATACTCACAAACGACTGGAATCTGAGAGATGGCATCCAGCTCGCCCTTCTCATTGAGAGAAAACAGTCGAATGGTATCATCACGAGCGGCAAAGACGATTACATCCTCAGACGAATGTGTCAACTGAATCTGCCTAGCAGCACAATCAAGCTGAGCCTTGTGCTTAGAAAGCTAGTCCATTCCAAGAATAAGATCAATATCCGAGTTACCAAGGATCATTGGAGAAGATAGAAACTTATAGTCACCCAACATGATAGAAACTTCCGGAACCACGTAGCTTGCGTGCAAACATTTACCCGGTGAGACAACTGCTAACGGTCTATGCATATCTTGGAAAGCCAACTCATGCTTAGATGCAAATGGTCTCGAGATGAAGCAATGCGATGCACCAGTGTCAAAAAGAACTTTTTCAGGAATATCATTAACAGGAAGGTTACCCATAATCACATCTGACGAGTCCTCTTCCTGAGCTGCGTTCATGATGTTGACCTTTGCAAACTTGGGGTTATGCTTGACCACTGCGGTGCGGGCAGATCTCACAGGAGGAGGAGGAAGGCGCCTCTGATTGAAGCATTTGTTGGCATAGTGACCCTTCTGTTGACACTTGTTGCACGTGACCTCCGAGAGCGGATGGAGATACGGAGCTCTTGATCTTGGAGCATGAGACGAAGTCTTGTTCTAAAAGCCTGGGTTAGGTGGGTGGGATGTAACATCCCAAATTTTCAATTTGGAATGTTTTACAATTATTAGTTAAGCATCTATGCATTTTGTTTGAATTGAGTGGCATTTGGAAATTTTCAGAGGCTTTTGAATTTTTGTTGAATTTGGATTCAACTTGGCATTTGAAAAATCTACCTCAATATCCCTCACAAATACTTGAGAAAAAGTATGAGAGGAGCTAACATGACACTCCAAAAATGTCAGAAGAAAATATAGCCAAAAGGTTTGAATTCAAATTTGAATTTTATTTGGAGTTTGCAGAAAATGTTTTTCTAGTTTCTGTCTTGCCTCTATAAAAATGTCCACGCTATAGGATTTATTCCCCTGAGAATTTTGATATATATATGTCCTATATAAAAATATTATAGGTTTACCTATAATTAGTTTTCTCTCTTTGTGGTATTTCAAAAAAGGGTCCAAGGCACCAGCCAGGCCAACCGGCCTAGCAGCGCTGAGCCGTAGCCCAGAAGCAACCGAGCCGGCCTGCCCCAGCGCGGCACACGCTCGAACCCCTCTCCCCTCGGTCGTCCACTCGCTCTCCTCTCTTCCTCTCGCACTGACCCGCGGGGCCCGCCCTATCCCTAACCCCTTGCCGATGACACACCGCGCCGGAGCACGCGCAGAGCGCGCCCAACACCGCGATCCTCTCGGGATCGTGATCCCGAGTCGCCCCCTGCTCCACGAAGGTGTCCTATAAATACCCCTCGGCCTCCTCTGTCGATCCCCTAAAAAACCCTACTCCAAAACCCACCACAGCCACCGCCGTCGCCAAACGCATCTCGCTGCCGCCGCCTCAGTTCGCCGCCACTCCCGGCGCCAGTGAGCCCTCTCTGCCCCTCCCAGCACCTTCACCCGAACCTCCACTACCTCCCGCACCTCTTTGACACCTTTTCATCGCCCAGGAACCGCCGAAGCCGTCGCCCCCGAGCTCGACCACCACTCGCCAGAGCTGCAGCTCACCAGGGAGCAGTCGACGTCGCCCCGACCACCTCCGTCGTCCCCGAGCTCCCCCGACTCCATCCCCGACCTCCACTCGAGCTGCCGCACCCGCCCAACAACTCCGCCGCCATCCCGGACCACCGGAGCACCCCCGCCACCGTCGCCCGAGCCTCCGCCATCCCTCGTCGCCGCTGTAAGCCACCGAACTCCCTCCACCATTCGATTTGCACTGCACGGCTTAGATTAGACTAGCGAAGGGGTACAGTTTATTTTCAATAGATCGGTTAGTTTATGGTTTATTTCCGGTTTAGTGTAGACCGGCCGATTGGTTATTTTTATTATTAACCCTACGCGTGTTAGCCTATTCAACGCATGAGCGCGGTTTAGTTTTAGAATGCCCACTGTTTCGGCCCATTAGCGTGTTAGTTTTTGTTTAGTTTTATTTTAGTTTCTGTTTTAAAACAAAATAGTTCCAGTTTTGTAAAATCCATATCTTTTAAGTTATTTAATATTTTTAGTTGATTCTTTTTGCTCTAGTTTTCAAATTTCCTATAGTTGCTGCAGAAATTAGATTCGGCCATGTTTAGGTTTTTAAAAATTGTTTTATATTAGTTTTAGTCAGATTAGTTTTTCTGCTATAAATTGAGTTAGGATTAGTTTTTTTAGTGTTTCTTTTTGTCACTGCTTTGTTTTGACTTTGTCTAGCAGTAGGAATTTATTTGGGCATTTATAGTCGTTATTAAAAATAGTTTTATGCGAAGACAAGCTTTTCTAGTTTATTTTAGCTTGCTGCTATTTTCTGTTGTTCTAGTTTTTTAAATTTTATTTTTCCTATGTTATAATTTATTTTAGATTAGTTTCTGTAGTTACAGAGAGTGAACATTTATTTACAGCAAAATAAAAAGTTTTATTTTATTTTCTTAATAGTTTTGTTTTAGGTATAATAGGAGTTCTATAATAGATATTGGTTTGAATCTTTTTGCACCTAGTTTGTATGCTGTTTTCCTTTATGTTAGTTAGTAAAACCATTGTTTTGGGTATGTAAAGAAATGTGTTAGTAGGATAAAACTATTTCCTTGTTGTTGCTTGATGTGATGGAAACCTTGATTTTGTTTTCCTCGAGTTTTCTATGATTTTGGTTTGAGTGCTTGTGTGTTTTCCTTTAGTTTGCTGATATGTCATTAGTGAAATACTTATTTGTGCTATTGTTTGACTAGATAGAATTTCCGGAGTGCGAAGCTTGCTATCTCGAGTCACTAGCATTTGAAGACCGTCAACCAGGCAAGTTATTTGATCATGTTTTACAATACCTATGATTTTGTTGCATTAGAATTATTCCTCCCCACCATGCATGCAGTAGGAGAATTTTAAGTTATGTTCTTGAGTAGTATCATGAGGTAGGATGAACCCACTTCCCCTTGTTACCATTGCCCGGGACGATGTAGTTTATTTTGCTATGCTCGTAGACGGGGTTGGTTGAGTGTTTCATAAGGGAGATGTGAGAGTCAAGATGATGACAACCCCATGACTTCAAGCTCAAGATGGACTTCAAATTCACTACTGGGTGGAGGACGGTTGACGGGCACCCTGGAGGAACCAGCGGATGGCCGGGATGCATGGAGGAGCACCATGACATCTTGCGGAAAGCTTCACCCAGCCACGAAGAGACAGATGGATACCCTTTGACCGGAAGTTTATCTGTGCAGCCGCAAGCCATTATGGGCTCTAGCTGGGTTTACCCTAGGCGTGACTCTGGACGGACGGTGCCAGCAGATGTAGAAGAACGGTAGGACATGGATGGGTACCGGCAGTGCTTAGAGAAACTCTACGGAAGACCCTGTTTCGTTCATCCCGTCTTCAAACACCAGGCAGAGCGAGGACATAAAGGAGGGAACGATTCTTGCGGGTAAGGTGCACAAGACTCTATAGAGTAACAACCTAATCGATTAGCCGTGTCCCCGGTTACAGACAAATGAGCCTCTGGAAATTGGAGTATTTCGGAAATCTCAACACCGAATTAAATTAATTGAGGGGTTATTTAATAATTGGGAATGAGACATTGGTTGGCGGAACCATCTCAATAACAACCAACATTTTTTAGTAATTGCAAGCAAGTCCTTTGTTATAGGGAAAAATTGGCTTTTTCGTGAAAACATAAAACTTAGAGCCCCACAGCCAAATTGCATATAGTGTTAGAAATTTTATTGTTGTTCTCTCTATGACTTGCCGGCATATTCAAAATGCTGACCTACACAGCTGCAACGTCTTATGTTGCAGAGGAGTTTTCCGACCAGGAGTGAGGCTACGATCTATGCTTGGCTATTGCCCTATGGAGTCGGATGGACTCGCTATTCGTCTACGTTTCTGCAGCTTTATTTAGTTTATTTCTCATGAGTTGGACTTTGGCCGAATTTATTCTATTGTAATAAAGACTTGATATGAGTATTGTGTAATAAATTCAGGTGTGATTGAACTTTGAATCTTTTCATCAATGTACTGTGTGCCAGCATGATCTTGGGATGGTACAGCTACACAGAGACTTGACCGATTTTGGGTCGGGTCGCTACAGAGATGGTATTCAGAGCACACGCTGACCGTAGGACATAACCCCTAGGATCAGAAAGCCATAGGAAGAGACTATTTTATTTTATGTCCTTATCATTCTGTAATTCTCCCCTGTTCATTTCTGACTTCTCTCCGATTTCAACATTCTAGATGGCCGTCAAGTTCATCCCAGTTCTGCTCCCGGAGTTTTGCCAGCCAGATGAGACAATGCTTTTCGGCAGGAGGCTGGTCCAGATCACCAAGGAATTGAAGATTGCTCTGCCGTCTATCACCGGGACCCCTATCATGGCATTTCCAGAAGACCGTCGTTATAGGATTAAGGTGCACATACCAGGGAGAACTTTTGGAAGCCTCTCGGCGCCCGTTGACTTCAAGTTCACTGCTCCCACTTGGATACTCGGGAGAAACATAGCAGTTCATAGTACACTTGGACGCATCCAGGAGGAATACAGGACCGAGCTTGTTGGATCAGACCACACCATGATTTCTCGCAGGACTGCAAATGGAGAGATTATCCGCACCATAGATGACGACTCCGTCCACTCATTTGTCCAAGACATGGAGGCTCACATCAGGGCTCTAGAGATTCAGATGTGCATGAGCTTGAAGACGGTCCAAAAGTTGCATCTTCGTGAAATTGAACTAGAGGATGCAGCACGTGAAGCCCACTATGAGCATGAGGATGAAGTCAAGGATTTTATGGAAAGACTCGAGGACCGGAAGAAATATATAACCACACTAGAGGAGAAGACGGATCTGGGAGAAGACCTTTTCCCGAGTGGAGATGATGGACCTCTCATGAGCAATGACCAGGATTATGAAGAGAGCTCCACTGAAGGAAGCCGCAAGAGGAGACGCCGCACCAGAGGACGACGCACCAGAGGACGCAGGGATAATTGATGAAGACATTTAGTCGACCGCCATGTTAATTTTATTTTTATTTTTTGTCGATCAGTTAGGCCATTATTTTTCGATTAGTCGTGAGATCTTGTAATCCGAGTTTGAACCTTGCTTGAGTTGAATGAATAAATGATTGGTGTGATTGTGTTTGTGCATTCATTTGGGTAGTGCTATTTTCTCATTAGACCCTTGTTCTATTCTAATTTCTCATCCACTCCATAACACCAGATGCCTCCGAGACGTGACTCCGGTTTCACTTTCCCGCCGGAGCTCACCCAGCTGATTCAACAGCAGAATGCCTTAATGCAAATGCTCATCCAAAACCAAGGCAACAACAACAACAATCCACCGCCACCACCCCCTGTCGATAACCTGACCCGGTTCCTAAGGCTGAATCCGCCGGTGTTCTCTAGTAGCACCGAGCCGATTGTAGCTGATGATTGGCTCCGCAAGATTGGAAGGGATCTAACAACTGCTGGATGCACAGATGCTGAGAAGGTGCGTTTTGCCGCACATCAACTGAATGGACCTGCAGCCTCTTGGTGGGAAAATTACACTGCCACTTATCCGGTCACCACCATGACATGGGATCAGTTCCAGCGGGCTTTCCGCACCGCGCATGTCTCAGCTGGAGCCATGAGTCTGAAGAAGCGTGAGTTCCGCAACTTATGCCAGGGGAACCATACTGTGGGGCAGTATGTGGATGAGTTCAACAAGTTATCTCGATATGCCCCAGATGACGTGGCCACAGATGCCGCAAAACAGGAGAAGTTTCTTGAGGGACTCAATGATGAGCTGGGGATGCAGCTAATGGTGGCTACCTTCAATAACTACCAGGAGCTGGTAGACAAGGCCACTATACTTGAAGGCAAGCAGCAGCAGATTGAAAGACGCAAGCGGAAATATAGCCAGGGAAAGTACAACTCCGGAGCTCAGCAGAAGCCCCGCTATGCCCCATACTCGGGAGGACATAACCATCACAACCATGGAGGACACAATCATGGAGGACATAACCATGGAGGGAATGGGAAAAATCGCAACCATGACAACAACCCCAAGTCAGCCAATGGAGGCAACGGCAACCAGCACCGCCCTGCTCCGACTCAGAAGGATCTGAGTCATATCACCTATTTCAAGTGCCAGAAGACAGGTCACTACGCCACCGATTGTCCAGAGGCCAAGCAGAGGAATGGGAACGGCAACGACAACGGAAGCTCAGCAAAGAAGCCCAACCCTTTTCCTCGTGCTCAGCTGAATCACATTGACGTGGAGGACGTCTATGATCAGCCAGAAACTGTGGTTGGTAAGTTTTTATTAAATTCACGTCCAGTATTGGTACTCTTTGATTCCGGTGCAACGCATTCATTCATATCAAGGGTAGTTGTGGAAAAATACGGGTTGCCCACTAGGACCCTTAGAACCCCGATCCAAGTCACTTCTCCAGGAGGAGAGATGATGGCAGGCTTAGGCTGTCATTCAACCCTTAACATCGGAAATCACGATTTTCCCGTAGACCTCATAGTCTTAGAATCCCAAGGATTGGACGTGATCCTAGGCATGGACTGGTTGACGAAGTTTGAAGGGAACATTGACTGTGCCCGCAAGACGATTTTGCTCACCACCCCGGAGCAAAAGAGGATCAAGTATGTATCCAGGCGCACACCGATAAAGAAGTGGGTGAATTCCCTCACGGGAGTGGTTCAGGAGGAAGTGCTTGTAGTACAAGATTTTCCGGATGTATTTCCGGAAGAATTACCAGGAATGCCACTGGATAGAGAAATAGAATTTATGATCGAATTATTACCTGGCACAGCCCCAATATCCAAGAGACCTTATCGGATGCCCCCGAATGATTTGGAAGAGATCAAGCAGCAGATCAAGGGATTATTGGAGAAAGGATATATTCACCCAAGTTCATCACCTTGGGGAGCCCCAGTTCTTTTGGTAGAGAAGAAGGATGGAACCCTGAGAATGGTTGTAGATTATCGTTCATTGAACGACGTGACCATCAAGAATAAGTACCCTCCACCAATGATTAATGATTTATTTGATCAGCTAGTCGGAGCCAAAGTATTTTCCAAGATCGATCTTCGATCAGGGTATCATCAGCTAAAGATTCGTGAACATGATATACCCAAAACAGCCTTCACCACCAGGTATGGTTTATATGAGTATACCGTCATGTCATTCGGATTTGACTAATGCCCCTGCATATTTCATGAGCATGATGAATAAGGTATTTATGGAATATCTAGACAAGTTTGTCGTGGTGTTCATCGATGACATCTTGGTTTTCTCCAAGAGCGAGGAAGAGCACAAGGAACATCTGCGTCTAGTCCTGGAGAAACTCCGAGAACATCAGTTATATGCCAAGTTCAGCAAATGTGAATTTTGGTTGAAGGAAGTCGGATTCCTCGGACATGTTATTTTAGGAGAAGGAATAGCAGTCGACCCCACCAAGGTTGAATCGGTCACCAACTGGCAATCCCCCACCTCAGTCAAGGAGATCCGTAGTTTTCCCGGACTCGCAGGATACTATCGGAGATTTATTGAGAATTTCTCCAAGATTGCTAAACCCATGACCGAGCTATTGAAGAAGGAAACAAAGTACATTTGGACCGAGGATTGTGAAGCCAGTTTTCAGGAGTTGAAGAAACGTCTGGTTACAGCCCCAGTACTCATTTTGCCGGACATACACAAGGACTACCAGGTGTATTGTGGCGCTTCTCGTCAAGGGCTCGGAGGAGTGCTCATGTAGGAAGGAAAAGTTGTAGCTTATACCTCCAGACAGCTACGACCTCATGAGATGAATTATGCCACGCACGATTTGGAGTTAGCAGCCGTAGTGCACGCACTCAAGACGTGGAGACATTTCCTTGTCGGAAATAGTTGTGATGTTTACACGGATCATAAGAGCTTGAAGTACTTCTTCATGCAAAAGGAGTTGAACCTCAGACAAAGGAGATGGCTTGAATTGATCAAGGACTATGATATGAGATTGCATTACCACCCAGGGAAAGCAAATGTTGTAGCAGATGCCTTGAGCCGTAAAAGCCATGTGAACACCCTCATACCTGGAGGATTACCTCAGAATTTAGCCGATAGTCTCAGAGATCTCCGATTGGAAATAGTACCAAGAGGATTTGTCACCACCTTGGATATTCAGTCCACTCTGACCGAAAGGATCCGTGATGCCCAGAAGACGGACAAGGAAATTGCAGAGATAAAAGAAAATATGAGTAACAGAAGGGCTAAAGGTTTCCGTGAGGATGAACACGGAACTTTATGGTTTGAGGATCGCATATATGTGCCCAAAGACCCAGAGGTCAGGAAGTTAATTCTTCAGGAGGCCCATGATTCACCGTACTCGATTCACCCAGGCAACACCAAGATGTATCTGGATTTGAAGGAAAGTTTCTGGTGGATAGGTATGAAGAAGGATATTGCCGAGTACGTAGTAGTATGCGATGTTTGTCAACGAGTAAAGGCTGAGCATCAGAAGCCGGCAGGGTTACTTCAACCACTGCCGATTCCCGAGTGGAAACGGGAAAAACTTGGAATGGATTTTATCACAGGATTACCCAGGACCCGTTCAGGTTATGATTCTATCTGGGTAGTGGTTGATCGCTTGACCAAGGTAGCTCATTTCATTCCCGTGAAGACTACATATACCAGCGCTAAGTTAGCCAAGATATACATGACTAGGATCGTATGTCTGCATGGAGTTCCGAGGAGTATCGTGTCAGATAAAGGAACGCAATTTACCTCAAAGTTTTGGAATCAGTTGCATGAAACTTTGGGTACGAGGCTGGAGTTCAGTAAAGCTTTTCATCCGCAGACAGATGGACAGACCAAGAGAGTCAACGAGATTCTAGAGGACATGTTGAGAGCCTATGCCCTAGACTATGGGTCTAGCTGGGATGACAATCTGCCATACGCAGAGTTCTCGTACAACAACAGCTATCAGACCAGTCTAAAGATGGCCCCCTTTTGAAGCTCTATACGGAAGGAGGTGCAGAACACCATTGCTGTGGGATGGTGTTGGAGACCGAAAGCTTTTTGGTCCCGATCTTATCAGAGACTCCGAACAGAAGGTCAAACTGATTCGAGATAGACTCAAGATAGCCCAGTCGAGACAGAAGAGTTATGCCGACAATAAACGCAAGGAGGTAACGTATGAAGTTGGAGACCGAGCCTATCTCCGTGTGTCCCCACTTCATGGAATCAAGAGATTTGGTGTTAAAGGAAATTTAGCACCCCATTTCATAGGCCCCTACAAAATCCTCGAACGCAGAGGAGAAGTTGCATACAAGCTGGAATTACCGGAAGGATTTTCAGGAGTTCATGATGTCTTCCATGTTTCCCAGCTGAAGAAATACCATGCTGAGATGGCCGATATTCCTTTGAGAGACACAGTGCCCCTAGAGGCCATACAGCTCGACAGTGATATGACTTATGAGGAGAAACCCATCAGGATTCTCGAGACTGGGAATAGAGTTACCCGCAGCAAGATCATCAAGTTTTGCAAGGTTCTCTGGAGTCATCATTCCGAGGAGGAAGCCACCTGGGAGCAAGAAGAAGATCTCCGCCGAGACCACCTGCACCTATTTGCTAGCCAACCCGAATCTCGAGGGCGAGATTCATCTTAAGGTGGGTAGGTTTGTAACATCCCAAATTTTCAATTTGGTATGTTTTACAATTATTAGTTAAGCATCTATGCATTTTTTTTGAATTGAGTGGCATTTGGAAATTTTCAGAGGCTTTTGAATTTTTGTTGAATTTGGATTCAACTTGGCATTTGAAAAATCTACCTCAATATCCCTGACAAATACTTGAGAAAAAGTATGAGAGGAGCTAACATGACACTCCAAAAATATCAGAAGAAAATATAGCCAAAAGGTTTGAATTCAAATTCAAATTTTATTTGGAGTTTGTAGAAAATGTTTTTTTAGTTTCTGTGTTGCCTCTATAAAAATGTCCATGCTATAGGATTTATTCCCCTGAGAATTTTGATATATATATGTCCTATATAAAAATATTATAGGTTTACCTATAATTAGTTTTCTCTCTCCGTGGTATTTCAAAAAAAAGGGTCCAAGGCGCCAGCCAGGCCAACCGGCCCAGCAGCGCTGAGCCGCAGCCCACCAGCAACCGAGCCGGCCTGCCCCAGCACGGCGCACGCCCGAACCCCTCTCCCCTCGGTCGCCCGCTCGCTCTCCTCTCTCCCTCTCCCACTGACCCACGGGGCCCGCCCTATCCCTAACCCCTCACCCACGACACGCCGCACCGGAGCACGCGCAGAGCGCGCCCGACACCGCAATCCTCTCGGGATCGTGATCTCGAGTCGCCCCCTGCTCCACGAAGGAGTCCTATAAATACCCCTCGGCCTCCTCTGTCGATCCCCCTAAAAAACCCTACTCCAAAACCCACCACAGCCACCGCCGTCGCCAAACGCATCTCACCGCCGCCGCCTCGGTTCGCCGCCACTCCCGACACCGGTGAGCCCTCTCTGCCCCTCCCAGCACCTTCACCCGAACCTCCACTACATCCCGCACCTCTTTGACACCTCTTCATCGCCCAGGAACGGCCGAAGCCGTCGCCCCCGAGCTCGACCGCCGCTCGCCGGAGCTGCAGCTCACCAGGGAGCAGCTGACGTCGCCCCGACCACCTCCGTTGTCCTCGAGCTCCCCCGACTCCATCCCCGACCTCCACTTGAGCTGCCGCACCCGCCCGACAACTCCGCCACCGCCCGGATCACCGGAGCACCCCCGCCACCGTCGGCCGAGCCGCCGTCGTCCCTCGTCACCGTTGTAAGCCACTGGACTCCCTCCACCATTCGATCTGCACTGCACGGCTTAGATTAGACTAGCGAAGGGGTACGGTTTATTTTCAATAGATCGGTTAGTTTATGGTTTATTTCCGGTTTAGTGTGGTTTAGTGTAGACCGGCCGATTGGTTGTTTTTATTATTAACCGTACGCGTGTTAGCCTATTCAACGCATGAGCGCGGTTTAGTTTTAGAACGCCCACTGTTTCGGCCCATTAGCGCATTAGTTTTTGTTGAGTTTTATTTTAGTTTCTGTTTTAAAATAGAATAGTTCCAGTTTTGTAAAATCTATATCTTCTAAGTTATTTAATATTTTTAGTTGATTCTTTTTGCTCTAGTTTGCAAATTTCCTATAGTTGATGTAGAAATTAGATTCGGCCATGTTTAAGTTTTTAAAAATTGTTTTATATTAGTTTTAGTCAGATTAGTTTTTCTGCTATAAATTGAGTTAGGATTAGTTTTTTTAGTGTTTCTTTTTGTCACTGCTTTGTTTTGACTTTGTCTAGCAGTAGGATTTTATTTGGGCATTTATAGTCTTTATTAAAAATAGTTTTCTACGAAGACAAGCTTTCTAGTTTATTTTAGCTTGCTGCTATTTTCTGCTATTCTAGTTTTTTTAAATTTTATTTTTCCTATGTTATAATTTATTTTAGATTAGTATTTGTAGTTACAGAGAGTGAACATTTATTTACAGCAAAATAAAAGGTTTTATTTTATTTTCTTAATAGTTTTGTTTTAGGTATAACAGGAGTTCTATAATAGATATTGGTTTGAATCTTTTTGCACCTAGTTTGTATGCTGTTTTCCTTTATGTTAGTTAGTAAAACCATTGTTTTGGATCTGTAAAGAAAAGTGTTAGTAGGATAAAACTATTTCCTTGTTGTTGCTTGATGTGATGGAAACCTTGATTTTGTTTTCCTCGAGTTTTCTATGATTTTGGTTTTAGTGCTTGTGTGTTTTCCTTTAGTTTGCTGATAGGTCATTTGTGAAATACTTATTTGTGCTATTGTTTGACTCGATAGAATTTCCGGAGTGCGAAGCTTGCTATCTCGAGTCACTAGCGTTTGAAGACCGTCAGCCAGGCAAGTTATTTGATCATGTTTTACAATACCTATGATTTTGTTGCATTAGAATTATTCCTCCCCACCATGCATGCAGTAGGAGAATTTTAAGTTATGTTTTTGAGTAGTATCATGAGGTAGGATCAACCCACTTCCCCTTGTTACCATTGCCCGGGACGATGTAGTTTATTTTGCTATGCTCGTAGATGGGGTTGGTTGAGTGTTTCATAAGGGAGATGTGAGAGTCAAGATGATGACAACCCCATGACTTCAAGCTCAAGATGGATACCCTTTGACCAGAAGCTTATCTGTGCAGCCGCAAGCCATTATGGCCTCTAGCTGGGTTGACCCTAGGCGTGACTCTGGACGGACGGTGCCAGCAGATGTAGAAGAACAGTAGGACATGGATGGGTACCGGCAGTGCTTAGAGAAACTCTATGGAAGACCCTGTTTCGTTCATCCCGTCTTCAAACACCAGGCAGAGCGAGGACATAAAGGAGGGAACGATTCTTGCGGGTAAAGTGCACAAGACTCTATAGAGTAACAACCTAATCGATTAGCCGTGTCCCCGGTTACAGACAAATGAGCCTCTGGAAATTGGAGTATTTCGGAAATCTCAACACCGAACTAAATTAATTGAGGGGTTATTTAATAATTGGGAATGAGACATTGGTTGGCGGAACCATCTCAATAACAACCAACATTTTTTAGTAATTGCAAGCAAGTCCTTTGTTATAGGGAAAAATTGGCTTTTTCGCAAAAACATAAAACTTAGAGCCCCATAGCCAAATTGCATATAGTGTTAGAAATTTTATTGTTGTTCTCTCTATGACTTGCCGGCATATTCAAAACGCTGACCTACACGGCTGCAACGTCTTATGTTCTAGAGGAGTTTTCCCACCATGAGTGAGGCTACGATCTACGCTTGGCGATTGCACTATGTAGTCGGATGGACTCGCTATTCGTCTACGTTTGCGCAGCTTTATTTAGTTTATTTCTCATGAGTTGGCCTTCGGCCGAATTTATTCTATTGTAATAAAGACTCGATATGAGAATCGTGTAATAAATTCAGGTGTGATTGAACTTTGAATCTTTTCATCAATGTACTGTGTGTGCCAGCACGATGTTGGGATAGTACAGCTACACACAGACTTGACCAATTTTGGGTCGGGTCGCTACATGGGAAGATCCATTGCCACCTTTGCGCTTCTGCTAATAAGGCTGATGGAATGGAGGAGGAGGAGGCAACCAATACTTTTGCTGCTTAGTTACCACTTGAGTTGAGGAAGAAGGATTCGCATCTCTGACTCGCTTCTTGGAAGCATCGCACTTCAGCTGAGCAGCCTCTTGTTTCAGTGCCATGTTGTAAAACTCATCGTACTTCTGCAGCTCAAAAAGCACGAGAGCTAGTTGGAGATCTTCTCTGAGGCCACCTCTGAACTGATAAATCATGCTCTTCTCGTCAGGGACGTCTTGCTTGGTGAAACGAGCGAGCTTCTAGAACATGATGTTATACTGGTAAACAGATAGGCTGCCTTGCTTCAGGTTGCGGAACTCCTCACGCTTGCTCTCAACAACACTCTAAGGAATGTGGTGAACTTTGAAGTCTTGACGGAATTCATCCCAGGTAATCACACGACCTCCTCTGGAATCTTTGTATTGCTGATACCACTCTGCAGCTTGGTCTTTGAGTTGGAACAAAGCAAACTTGACAAAGTCCTCAGGCCTGACGTTGCTGCACTCGAAATGCTTGCAGATATCCACGAGCCAATCATCAGCGTCTGTTGCCTCGACACAGTTGCTGAAGGTCTTTGGCTGGTTAGCGAGGAATTGTTTGAGTGTAGCAAACTGATTCTGATTGTTGCCATGGCCTTGGTTCCCGTGGTTGCGCTCTTGCAAAATTTGCATGATCATCTGCGTGTTTGCATTGGTAGTGGCCATCACAGCTTCCCATGCCTACGGAGGTGGAGGTGGTGGCGGCGGTTCAGGATTCTGACGCGTTGGAGGAGCCATCCTGAAGAGGGTGACATCCGTTAGCATCTTGACAGACATATATTCAAGCTGAATCAAATGGATCAAAATTGCAACATATAGTCTTAACATCTGAATCAAAATGAACGAATGCATTCCAATTGAAATGGTCACACTTCCATAAATTGAGAAGCCACTTATATATAGGTAGATGAATAAAACAACAAGGTACGGACAATAAAAAATACTTGGTGAGGATTACCCAATCACAAACCAAATATCCGCGGAAGAAATACTAGAGCTACATGAATTCCCACCTATGAAACTCCCGAACCTTTCCGGTTATGCAATCAGGTGTTGGGGATAGAGGGGAAGCATAATATCTCACCCAAATCTAGTAAATCCTACATCCAGCTGTATCCATCCTTCAACACATAACCAAGAAACCTTTGGAAATCATTTACCTCAACCTTCGAAAAGCATCCGTTATACGAGTTATGGCAATACTCCCGAACTCCCGCCCTAGTACTGGGTGGTGTCGAGGTTATCTCTCCAACAACTGCATAAAAGAGATTTTTGATGTCGGCGAAACTCAGGTATTCCAGAATTGCAACGATAAAATTGTGACGACAACACCTAGGAGCTCAACTCCCCGGGACACTGCCACAACCCCTAAATGTCAGGAGGCACCAAGAACAATGTTCTCGTCACAAAACCATCGGAACGATTCAAAGATACCCGCGTGATCCTAATTTTTTTAGGGAAATTTGAGAAGAGAAGAGTCAAAACTCTACGTCAGGATGCCTCACCAGAGCGACAAAGGGACTAAGGAGTAAAAAGAATCCTACTCTCCGATATATATAATCCTAAATGACTCAAAACATTTTTTTAGACTCAACAACGCCAGCGATTCGATCAAGCAGGGGGCTCCTAAAGTCGGGGAAGGCTCTGATTACCAACTTGTAACGCCCACGATGCGGCTATATCTCCAACGTGTCGAAGCACGACTTAGAGGCATAACCGCATTGTAAGCAATGTCGCAAGTGAGGTAATCTTCACAACAACCCATGTAATGAATAAGGAAAAGTGGTACATAGTTGGCTTACACTCTCCACGTCACACAATAGCGTACATATCATTACATTCATCCAGATACAATCAAGGTCCGACTATGGAACCAAAATAAAGAACAACCCCAGATGCGACAAAGTCCCTGATCGCCCCAACTGGGCACCACTACTGATCGTCTGGAAAAGAAACGTAGTATCGTCCTAAGTCCTCATCGAACTCCCACTTGAGCTCAGTCGAATCTCCTGGAGCGGTATCGTCGATCCCTGCATCTGGTTATCGAAGTAATCTGTGAGTCACGGGGACTCAGCAATCTCACACCCTCGTGATCAAGACTATTTAAGCTCAAAGAAAGGTAAAAGGTATGATGTGGAGCTGCAGCAAGCGACTAGCATATATGGTGGCTAACATACGCAAATGAGAGCGAGAAGAGAAGGCCAAGGCACGGTCGAGCAACTATGATCAAGAAGAGATCCTAGAACAACCTAAGTTCAAGCATAACTCGAGATCGTGTTCTCTTCCCGGACTCCGCCGAAAAGAGACCATCACGGCCACACACTCAGTTGATTCATTTTAATTAAGTTAAGGTTATCTAAAACCGAACATTAACAAATTCCCATCTGCCCATAACCGCGGGCACGGCTTTTGAAAGTTCAAATCCCTGCAGGGGTGTCCCAACTTAGCCCATCACAAGCTCTCACGGTCAACGAAGGATATTCCTTCTCCCAAGACAATCCGATCAGACTCGGAATCCCGGTTACAAGACATCTCGACAATGGTAAAACTAAACCAGCAAAGCCACCCGAATGTGCCGACAAATCCCGATAGGAGCTGCACATATCTCGTTCTCAGGGCACACCGGATTGTCCAAACTTCCGGTAGGCCAGCCCAGAGTTGCCCCTGGTGGCCACTGGCGGCTGACAGGTTGGACCAACACTCAGAGGAGCACTGGCCCGGGGGTTTAAATAAAGATGACCCTTGAGTCCGCGGAACCCAAGGGAAAAAGAGGCTAGGTGGCGAATGGTAAAACCAATGTTGGGCATTGCTGGAAGAGTTTTATTCAAGGCGAACTGTCAAGGGGTTCCCATTATAACCCAACCGTGTAAGGAACGCAAAATCAAGGAACATAACATCAGTATGACGGAAACTAGGGCGGCAAGAGTGGAACAAAACACCAGGCATAAGGCCGAGCCTTCCACCCTTCACCAAGTATATAGGTGCATTAAGATAGACAAGATATAATAATGGTATCCCAACAATAAACATGTTCCAACAAGGAACAAACTCCAATCTTCACCTGCAACTAGTAACGCTATAAGAGGGGCTGAGCAAAGCGGTAACATAGCCAAACAACGGTTTGCTAGGACAAGGTGGGTTAGAGGTTTGACATGGCAATATGGAAGGCATGATAAGCAAGTGGTACGTATTGTAGCATAGGCATAGCAAAAGAGCGAGCATCTAGCAAGCAAAGATAGAAGTGATTTCAAGGGTATTATCATCTTGCCTGCAAAGTTCTCCGAGTTGACATTAGCTTGATCCTCGTAAGAGTACTCAACGGGCTCCTAGATCATGTACTCGTCTCCCGGCTCTACCAAAAGAAAGAACACAAGCAAAGGGAGACACAATCAACCACGTGCAAGCAACATGATGCAAAACATGGCATGGTATGCGGGATGCGATATGCGATGCATATGCATGCTTCGGAAAGGAATGATTGAACCTGGCCTCAACTTGGAAAACCAAGAGTGCCACTGGAAATAGGAGTTGATTTCGGTCGAAATCGATATAAAGATCACCGGAATCGGATGCACGGTTCGCAAATGGCAAGCAAAACAAATATGGCACCGATCTGCGATTAACAGCACAAGGCCATCTAAATGCATCAAGAACAACAAGCTACTGCACTCTAACATAACAAAAAAATGCATGGCAAGGATCCACTCAAGATGCTTGACCAAATATGAACACTGAGCTACGGCTAATTCACTCAATAGCAGGTTCAAACAAGCATGGCAAAAGTGCAAAAGATAACAGGTTACAGACTTTGTGAAATTAACAACAAGTCAGGAATTTAACATCAGGAAGCAATGTTTAGAGCAAGATAACAAAACGCTACAGGAACATATCATGGCAAAGCAAGGCCTGGCATGAAGCTACTCAAAGCATACAACAAAAGTCCCTTACTGACCATAAGCCAAAAGGGATCAGAAAATACAATGGCAACCATGTGAACATAGCAATTATCGTTAACAGATTCAGACTTAGTAGAAAACTGGAACATGGCAAAACAGATATCAAGTAGGCATGTTTATGAGCTCGATGCACTCACCACAAGGCATTGCATGACAAACTAAGCATACACCCAGCAAGTAGACATGGCATAGAAGCTAGACATGGAAAGAACAACCTCATAGTATGCATGTATCAACTACAACAAGCTCAGCAAAAATGCTTAACACGTATACATTCTGCCAGGAACATTTTATAGCAAAAGTAGAGCTCGATTGACTCAAGCTAGGGTGCTCCATAATTGCAAAAAAAGACATGGATGGATAGAGCACCACAATATATACAAAACATACTTACTGATCATGCTCAAAAGAGACATGGATCACTCTGTAGCAGCAAGAAAACATGGCATAAAAATATTGAAAGGACAAATACTTAGAATATTTCTAAGTCTATGAAATCAGCAACATTATGAGAGCTACTTTGCATGCTTGTGCTAGTCACCACAGAGATCACAAAAATACATGGCATACACCACTGTAAAGATGGCATGGCATACACCACTGTAAAGATGGCATGGCATACTTCAAAACTCATGTATGGCTCAAGTTCATAGGAGGCACACATCAATCATGGCAAAAATGACAAATGTCCAAACCCTGATAAGGATCTGAAACTAACAGAAACAACACTCTTGCAACAACATTTAGGGCATCAAGATGAGCTCAAATGAACATGATGCAATGAGATGAAATGAAGTACTCGTCAAGGCGAACAATTTGATATGCTACACGCCCAAAACGGAGCCACAGTTGTAGAGATACGAGGGTTAGGAGGGAAAGTCAACCGAGTTTCCAGATCTGGATTCGGATCGGGTACTGTAGTAGCGCGGAGTTCGAGGTTCACCGGAGTTCCTGTTCGCCGGAGAGGAGACTCGAGGTCGCTGGACTTGGAGATCCGGTCGGCGAGGAAGAGGTCGGAGGGGCCGGTGAGGTGCGGTGGTGCGGCCACGGCGGGAAGCGGCGTCGCCGGCGGGCACAGAAGGCGGCGGTGGCCTGCGCCGGAGTCGGGCGGCGGGTGCGGACGGCGGCCGAGGTCGGCGATGGCGGCGGAGGGCGGCGCGGCGAGGGCGCTGTCCCTCGGGCGAGGTAGCGACGGGAACAGGCCGCAGAGGCCGCTCATGGGCTCGGCGGGCCTGCGCAGTCAGCGGCGATGTGGGCACCGACCCGGGACACGTGGCAGCGCGCTATTGGCGCAGATTGGCGGCTCGAAGCGTCCAGCCGGTGGCGGACATGTCCGGCTCGCGGCGGGGAAGTTTTGCTAGGGTTAGGGGGGAAGAGACCCGGGATTTGCGGGGAGGAGCCCTTTTTATAGGTAGAGGGAGCTAGGAGGCTCCAAATTGAGCATGGTTTGCTGCCACGCGATCGTGATCGAACGGCCTAGATGATGGAGGGGTTGAGGTGGGTTTTGGGCCACTTTGGATAGATGTTGGGCTGCAACACACACGAGGCCTTCTCGGTCCCTCGGTTAACCGTTGGAGTATCAAACAAAGTCCAAATGGCACGAAGCTTGACAGGTGGTCTACGGGTAGTAAACCAAGTCTCGGTCCAATCCGAGAACGTTTAACACCCACACACGAAAAGAGGTAGAAAGGGACACCGGAGGACATAGGAGCACCGGAATGCAAAACGGACAACGGGGAAAATGCCCGAATGCATGAGACGAACACGTATGCAAATGCAATGCACATGATGACATGATATGAGATGCATGACAAAGATAAAACAACATGAAGACAAAAACCCGACAACGAGGAAATATCATAACTTAGTGCCGGAAACGGCAAGAGTTGGAATACAAATATGGCAAGTTACATGAGGGGTGTTACACCTAGTGTATTTATATGTGAAGACCTCTCTTTCTTTATTACTTCCTATTAATTGCAACGATGACCAAAACTATGCTTGTCAACTCTCAACAACTTTTATTCATCCTATTTTTTCTATGTGGGCTCATTACTCTCCATAAGATCCATATGATCTCTTTGTTTATTTTTATTTCTTTTTCTTTTCTTTTGTTCACTTAGGATCATGGAAAAATAATCAAGCCCTTGACTCAACACTAATCTTTATTATATATATAGCTCACAGACTCAATTACATAGAGGAATTATAAAGCAAAACTCACAACTAGATCATAGTAAGAACTTTTATTCTACTAGATCAAGATATTACCAAAAGGATCGAACTAAGAAAAATGGTAAAGGTAAAAGTGATGGTGATACGATACCGGGGTACTCCCCCAAGCTTGGCAGTTGCCAAGGGGAGTGCCCATACCCATGTGATTATGTCTCTCTTTTAGGGGATGATGATGTGATGTTCTTGGCGATGATGCCCCTCAAGATACGATTCTCCTCCTCGAGCTTGTTGACTTGCTGCTTGAGGTCCATTATTTCCTTTCGGACTTTTCCTATAATAGCCAAAGCTCCCTGCACCCAAGGGTGCTGCATAGCTGCGGGAGAACCAGTGAAACTCTTTTTCATATTCTCATAAGAAATAAATCTAACATTGGAAGGGATAACCGAGTTTGGAATAGCCAAGCTCTACAGTTCTCCCATTGTGAATCCAGCTCGGAGGCGGGAAGTGTCTTCTTGATCCTCTTCCATGGCATCTATCCTCTTCAAATCAGCCTCCATCTCTTCCTCCGTTGCTGGCCCAAAGAGGTCAACATTGTTGTTTGTCGTTGATCTCGGTGCCGGATGAGACACCCGGCTCTCCCCGACTGACTCTTGCGAAGACATCTTGCTCTAAGCTGCAGCAGCAATAGATCGAAACACAAACAGAGGATAATTGCGTGATACGGGAGTCAAAACCCCCAGGAGATTATATAATGAATTTTTACCGACCAAAATACGTATCGTGTAAGAAAACGGAGTCTAGAAAGCGCATGAGGTGCCCACGAGGCAGGGGGCGCGCCCAGTAGGGTAGGGCGTGCCCTCCACCCTTGTGGAGGCCTCGTTTCCTTCCCGGAATGCTTCTTATTTTTCTAAATATTCCAAAACAGAGAAATATTGCCTTAAAAACTGTTTTGGAGTCGGTTTACTTACCGTACCACATACCTATTCCATTTCGGAGTCTGAAGCGTTCCGAAAAGTGTGCCTTATGTATTCCTCCGGGGTTATGGTTTCGATAACATTGGTTTCAACATTTATGGGATTACCTGAGATATAATGTTTGATTCTTTGACCGTTCACCACCTTCGGATTTGTGCCTTTGAAATTGTTGATTTTTATGGCATCGAAACGATAGACCTCCTCGATAACGTAAGGACCTTCCCATTTAGAGAGAAGTTTTCCTGCAAAAAATCTTAAACGAGATTTGTATAGCAACACATAATCACCTACATTGAACTCACGCTTTTGTATCCTTTTATCATGCCATCTTTTAACTTTTTCTTTAAACAACTTGGCATATTCGTAGGCTTGGGTTCTCCATTCATCGAGTGAGCTAATATCAAATAACCTCTTCTCACCGGCAAGTTTAAAATCATAGTTGAGCTCTTTAATAGCCCAATATGCCTTGTGTTCTAGTTCGAGAGGTAAGTGACATGCTTTTCCATAAACCATTTTATACGGAGACATACCCATAGGATTTTTATATGCAGTTCTATATGCCCATAATGCATCATCAAGTTTCTTGGACCAATTCTTTCTAGACCTATTGACAGTCTTTTGCAAAATTAATTTGAGCTCTCTATTACTCAATTCTACTTGACCACTAGACTGTGGGTGATAAGGAGATGCAATTCTATGATTAACATCATACTTAGCAAGCATTTTACGGAAAGCACCATGAATAAAATGTGAACCACCATCAGTCATTAAATATCTAGGGACTCCAAATCTTGGAAAAATAGCTTCTTTAAGCATTTTAATAGAAGTTTTATGATTAGCACTACTAGTTGGAATAGCTTCTACCCACTTAGTAACGTAATCAAGAACAACTAAAATATGTGTATATCCATTATAGGAAGGAAAAGGTCCCATATAGTCAAAGCCCCAAACATCAAATGGTTCGATAACAATTGAATAATTCATAGGCATTTCTTGACGTCTACTAATATTACCAACTCTTTGACATTCATCACAAGACAAGACAAACTTATGGGCATCCTTGAAGAGAGTAGGCCAATAAAAACCAGATTGCAATACCTTATGTGCAGTTCTATCTCCAGCATGGTGTCCTCCATAAGCTTCGGAGTGACACTTGCGTAGGATCTGTTCCTGTTCATGCTCAGGTACACAACGTCTAATAATACCATCTACTCCTTCTTTATAAAGATATGGGTCATCCCAAAAGTAATGCCTCAAATCATAGAACTTTTTCTTTTGCTGATATGTGAAACTAGGTGGTATGAATTTGGCAACAATGTAATTAGCATAATCAGCATACCATGGAGCAGTATGAGAAGCATTTATGACATTTAATTGCTCATCAAGAAAGCTATCATCAATAGGTAGTGGGTCATCAAGCACATTTTCTAACCTAGACAAGTTGTCTGCAACGGGGTTCTCAGCTCCCTTTCTATCAACAATATGTAAGTCAAATTCTTGTAGCAAGAGGACCCATCTAATAAGTCTAGGTTTATCATCTTTCTTTTCCATAAGATATTTAATAGCAGCATGATCAGTGTGAATAGTTACTTTAGAATCAACAATATAAGGTCTGAACTTATCACAAGCAAATACAACTGCTAAGAATTGTTTTTCAGTAGTAGCATAATTTATTTGAGCATTGTCTAGGGTTTTAGTAGCATATTGAATAACATTTAATTTCTTATCAACTCTTTGCCCTAGAACAGCACCTATAGCATAATCACTAGCATCACACATAATTTCAAAGGGTAAATTCCAATCAGGTGGCTGAACAATAGGTGCAGAGATCAATGCTTTCTTAAGAATTTCAAATGCTTCTACACAATCATCATCAAAGACAAATGGTATATCTTTTTGTAATAAATTAGTCAGAGGCCGAGAAATTTTTGAGAATTCCTTAATGAACCTCCTATAAAATCCGGCATGACCAAGGAAATTTCTTATACCTTTGATGTCCTTCGGACATGGCATCTTCTCAATAGCATCAACCTTGGCTTTATCAACCTCAATACCTCTTTCAGAAACTTTGTTCCCAAAGACAATACCTTCATTAACCATAAAGTGGCACTTTTCCCAATTCAAAATAAGATTACTTTCTTCACATCTCTGCAGAACTCGATCAAGGTTGCTCAAGCAATCATCAAAAGAAGATCCATAGACAGAGAAATCATCCATGAAAACCTCACAAATCTTTTCACAAAAGTCAGAGAATATAGCCATCATGCATCTTTGAAAGGTAGCAGGTGCATTACATAAACCAAAAGGCATATGTCTATAAGCAAAAGTACCAAAAGGGCAAGTAAAAGTAGTCTTTGATTGATCTTTGGGTGACACAGGTATTTGAGAGAAACCAGAATAACCATCTAGAAAGCAAAAATGTGTATGTTTGGATAATCTTTCTAGCATTTGATCGATAAAAGTTTAGGGGTAGTGATCCTTTTTAGTGGCCTTATTTAATTTGTGGAAATCAATTACCATCCTATAGCATGTAATAATTCTTTGAGGAATCAATTCATCTTTATCATTAGGAACGACAGTAATACCACCCTTCTTAAGGACACAATGGACATGATTTACCCACTGACTATCAGCAACGGGATAGATTATACCTACCTCAAGGATCTTAAGTATTTCCTTTCTTACCACATCTTTCATTTTAGGATTCAGCCGTCGTTGATGATCACGATCTAGTTTAGCATCTTCTTCCAAATTTATTTTATGTTGAAATAGGGTGGGGATAATGCCCTTAAGATCATCAAGAGTATACCCAATAGCAGCACGATGCTTCTTCAGAGTTTTCAATAATCTCTCTTACTCATGCTCTGAAAGGTTAGCACTAGTAATAATAGGATATATCTTTTTCTCATCAAGATAAGCATATTTAAGAGTATCACGCAATGGCTCAAGCTCAAACACGGGATCACCCTTGGGTGGAGGAGGATCCCCTAGGATTTCAACAGGCAAATTGTGTTTCAGAATAGGTTCCTGTTTAAAGAATACTTCATCTATTTCCCTTCTTTCATTCATAAACATATCATTTTCATGGTCTAGCAAATATTGTTCTAAAGGATCACTAGGAGGTACAGCAATAGAAGCAAGACCAATAATTTCATCCTTACTAGGTAATTCTTCTTCACGGTGTTGTCTACTAAATTTAGAGAAATTAAATTTATGAGTCATATCATCTAAACCGATAGTAACAACATACCTTTTTCAATCTATGGTAGCATTAACAGTGTTTAAGAAGGGTCTACCATATATAATGGGACAAAAGCTATCTTGTGGGGAACCAAGAACAAGAAAATCAGTAGGATATTTAGTTTTCCCACACAAGACTTTCAACATCTCTAACAATTCCCATTGGTGAAATAGTATCTCTATTGGCAAGTTTAATTGTGACATCAATATCTTCTAACTCAACAGGTGCAATATAGGCTAATAGGTATTGCACTAGCACTGGCACCCATATCGCATAAACCATGATAACAATGATCTCCTATTTTAACAAAAATAACAGGCATGCCTACCATAGGTCTAGGTTTATCTTTAGCACAAGGTTTAGCAATTCTAGCAGTTTCATAACAGAAATAAATAACATGCCCATCAATATTATCAGCCAAGAGATCTTTAACAATAGCAATATCAGGTTCAACTATAATTTTCTCAGAAGGTGTATAAGTTTTAATATTGCTTTTACGAACCACAGTTGAAGCTTTAGCATGATCCTTTATCCCAACAGGGAAAGGTGGTTTCTCAACATAAGCAGTAGGAACAATAGGATCATTATAAGTGATAGTCTTTTCTTCAACTTTAATAGGTGTAGCTACTTTTACTTCTATGGGAGGATGATATTTAAACCAGTTCTCCTTGGGGAGATCAACATAAGTAGCAAAAGATTCACAGAAAGAAGCTACTATTTCAGAGTCAAGTCCATATTTAGTGCTAAACTTACAGAAAACATCGGTATCCATAAAAGATTTAACACAATCAAACCTAGGTGTCATAACCGACTCCTTACCTTTGTCGAGGTCCCAATCTTCAGAGCTGCGTTTAATTCTTTCCAATAAATCCCATTTGAATTCAATAGTCTTCATCATAAAAGAGCCAGCACAAGAAGTATCAAGCATAGTGCGATTGCTATCAGAAAGCCGAGCATAAATTTTTTGAATAATCATTTCTATTGAGAGCTCATGATTGGGGCATGAATATAACATTGATTTAAGCCTCCCCAAGCTTGAGTGATGCTTTCTCCTTCGCGAGGCCAAAAATTATATATATAATTGTGATCACGATGAACAAGATGCATAGGATAAAACTTCTGATGAAAGTTTGTAGTTCCATGACCCCATATCATCACATAGCCTATACCATGTCGATGCATCTCCCTTCAAAGATAAAGGGAAGACCTTCTTCTTAACAACATCTCCGGGTACACCTGCAAGCTTAAATAATCCACAAACTCCATCCACATATATTAGATGCTCATCAGGATGCTTTGTTCCATCTCCTACAAAAGGATTAGCTAGCAGTTTTTCTATCATACTCGAAGGAATTTCAAAGCAGAAATTTTCATTTTCATTTTCAGTAGGTTGATGAGCAACTCTTTGCTCTACTTGTCAGGGTGAAGATACACCAAATAAGCCCCTCAGAGGATTACTTTCCAGAATAACAAGTGACAGTAAATTTCAGCACACTATATAAATTTTCCCTTACCAAATTCCACCTACCAAAGGCGCTTCACTCCCCGGCAACGGCGCCAGAAAAGAGTCTTGATGACCCACAAGTATAGGGGATCTATCGTAGTCCTTTCGATAAGTAAGAGTGTCGAACCCAACAAGGAGCAGAAGGAAATGATAAGCGGTTTCCAGCAAGGTATTCTCTGCAAGTACTGAAATAATTGGTAACAGATAGTTTTGTGATAGGATAATTTGTAACGAGCAACAAGTAAAAAAAGTAAATAAAGTGCAGCGCGGTGGCCCAATCCTTTTTGTAGAAAAGGACAAGCCTGGACAAACTCTTATATAGAGAAAAGCGCTCCCTAGGACACATGGGAATATCGTGAAGCTAGTTTTCATCACGTTCATATGATTCGCGTTCGGTACTTTGATAATTTGGTATGTGGGTGGACTGGTGCTTGGGTACTGTCCTTACTTGGACAAGCATCCCACTTATGATTAACCTCTATTGCAAGCATCCGCAACTACAACAAAAGTATTAAGGTAAACCTAACCATAGCATGAAACATATGGATCCAAATCAGCCCCTTACGAAGCAACGCATAAACTAGGGTTTAAGCTTCTGTCACTCTAGCAGCCCATCATCTACTTATTACTTCCCAATGCCTTCCTCTAGGTCCAAATAATGGTGAAGTGTCATGTAGTCGACGTTCACATAACACCACTAGAGGAGAGACAACATACATCTCATCAAAATATCAAACGAATACCAAATTCACATGACTACTAATCGCAAGACTTCTCCCATGTCCTTAGGAACAAACGTAACTACTCACAAAGCATATTCATGTTCATAATCAGAGGGGTATTAATATGCATATAGGATCTGAACATATGATCTTCCACCAAATAAACCAACTAGCATCAACTACAAGGAGTAATTAACACTACTAGCAACCTACTAGTACCAATCCCGGACTTGGAGACAAGAATTGGATACAAGAGATGAACTAGGGTTTTGAGAGGAGATGGTGCCGATGAAGATGTTGATGGAGATTGCCCTCTCCCGATGAGAGGAGCGTTGGTGATGACGATGGCGATGATTTCCCCCTCCCGTAGGGAAGTTTCCCCGGCAGAACAGCTCCGCCAGAGCCCTAGATTGGTTCTGCCAAGGTTCCGCCTTGTGGCGGCGGAGTTTCGTCCGAGAAGATGGCTTATGATTTTTTCCCATCGAAAGACTTCATATAGCAGAAGATGGCCACCGGAGGGCCACCAGGGGGCCCACGAGGCAGGGGGCGCGCCCAGGGGGGTAGGGCGCGTCCCCACCCTCGTGGGCAGGGTGTGGCCCCCTGGTGAACTTCTTCCACTGAGTATTTTTTATATATTCTGAAAACGTCTTCCGTGAAGTTTCAAGACTTTTGGAGCTGTGCAGAATAGGTCTCTAATATTTGCTCCTTTTCCAGCCCTGAATCCCAACTGCTGACATTCTCCCTCTTTATGTAAACCTTATAAAATAAGAGAGAATAGGCCTAAGTATTGTGACATAATGTGTAATAACAGCCCATAATGCAATAAATATCGATATAAAAGCATGATGCAAAATGGACGTATCAGTATCTTGGAAAGTGTTTGTTGGGATGCATGGATCGAGATTGGGATTTGTCACTCCATGTGACGGAGAGGTATCTCTGGGCCCTCTCGGTAATACAACATGGTGAATACCAAGAATGCGACTAATGGGCTTATTCACGGGGATCTTGCATTATGGAATGACTAAAGAGACTTGCCGCTAACGAGATTGAACTAGGTATGGTGATACAGACAATCAAATCTCGGGCAAGTAACATATCCTTGGACAAAGAGAATTGTATACGAGATTAACTAAGTCCTCGACATCGTGGTTCCAATCGATCAAGATCTTCGTTGAATATGTGGGAATCAATATGGGCATCCAGGTACCACTATTGATTATTGATCGGAGAGGTATGTCGGTCATGTCTGCATGATTATCGAACCCGTAGGGTCACACACTTAATGTTCGGTAACGCTAGCATAGTATTGGGATATTCATATGATGAAGTCCGAATGTAGTTCGGATTCCTGGATGGGGTCCCGGACATCACGAGGAGCTATGGAATGGTCCGGAGTTATAGATTTATATATGGGAAGTCATATTCAGGGTTCCGATTTTTTTGGGGATTTTTTGGTATTGTACTGGGAAGGTTCTAGAAGGTTGTAGAGTGAGGTCCACTTGCATGGGGGGGCACATGTACATGTGTAGTGGGGAAAGGCCCCACACCCCTAGCCTAGGCGCACCAAGATCCCCCCTAAAAGGAATAGGATCATATCCCGAAGGGATAAGATCAAGATCCCTAAAAAAGGGAATAGCGATCGGGGGGAAAGGAAAGGATGGATTTCCTTCCACCCCCCTTGGCCAACGACCCGAGGGGCTTGGAGGGAAAGCCACCAGCCCCCACCCCATGCCTATATAAAGTTGGGGAGGCACAGGGGGCAGTACCCCTTCTCACCCCTCGGCGCCTCCCTTTCACGTTTCTCCTCCGCGTAGCGCTTGGTGAAACCTTGCTGGTGCACCGCTGCCATCATCACAACCACACCGTAGTGATGTGTAACACCCCGGATGTAATTTACCTTATATGTATCCCAACTCTTGCAGTTTCCGGTGCTAAGTTATTTTATTTCCTCGGTTTCGGGTTTTTGTCTCCGTGTGTTGTTGTCTTTGTCATGCATCTCATATCATGTCATCATGTGCATTGCATTTGCATACGTGTTCGTCTCATGCATTCGAGCATTTCCCCGTTGTCCGTTTTGCATTCCGACGGTCCTATGTCCTCCGGTGGTCCTTTCTACCTTTTTTCGTGTGTCGGGGTTAAACATTTCCGGATTGGACCGAGACTTGTCATGCGGCCTTGGTTTACTACCAGTAGACCGCCTGTCAAGTTTCGAGCCATTTGGACTTCGTTTGATACTCCAACGGTTAACCGAGGGACCGAGAAGGCCTCGTGTGTGTTGCAGCCCAACACCCTTCCAATTTGGCCCAAAAACCCCTCCATTGTCTAGAGCATTCGATCACGATCGCGTGGCCGCAAACCGCTCCTCATTCTGAGCTTCCTAGCTCCTCCTACCCCTATTTATAGGTCTCCCCTCGAATTTCCGGGTCAAATCCTACCCTAACCCTAGCCCTTTCGTCCTCAGCGCGCCGGACACGTCCGGACGCGCCGGACACCGCCGCCGCCGCCAACCGCGATCCGCCACGTGGCCCGTGCGGGCGCCACATCGCCGCCTCGCCCGCGCCGGCCCGCCTGGCCCGCACGCGGCCCTCTCGCCGCCGATCGGGCCCGAAGCCGCAGCGCCCCGCGCCCGCTTCCTCCTTCATCGCCGGCGCCAAACCACGCCGCCGTCTGCTCCGTGCCGCCGCCTTGCCGAGCACCTTCGCCGCTCCGGCCACCGCAGCCATCGCCGGCGCAGCCTGCGGCCACCTTCGCCGCCCCGACGCGACACCGCCGCCGGCCACCACCGCGTCGCCACCTCTCCATCCTCTACTTCCCCGTCCGGCCTCCTTCCTCTCGGCGAGCACCCGCGGCGCACCAGCAAACAGGTTTTCCGGCGCCGACGAACTTTGGAAGCCGTGCCGCTACAGTGCTCGATCTGAGATCCAGATCCACTTCTCGGTTGACCCCAAACCCTAATTCCAACATGTTTTTTTGCAAACTTTGGCATGCTATAACTCCGCATCCGTAGCTCCGATTTGTGCATGTAGCATATCAAAATGTTTCTCTCGACGAGTTCATCATTTCATCTCATTGCATAATTTTCATTTGAGCTCATCTTGATGCCTGAAATGCTGTTGGAAGAGGGCTATGTGATGAATTTGGCAGATCTGTTTTAGCAAATAGCTATTTGTCATTTTTGCCATGATTAATGTGTGCATGCTATGATCCTGAGCTCTACATGTGTTTTGTTATATGCCATGCCATCTTTACAGAGGTGCTTACCATGTATTTTTGTGATGTTTTTGGTGACTATCACAAGCTTGCAAAGTAGCGTAATCGGTAATGCTGATTTCAGGGACTTAGAATTTCACTAAGTCCTTGTCCTGATTTTGTCGTTATGCCATATGTTCATGTTGTTTCCTAGTGATCCGTGCCTCTTTTGAGGATGACCAGTAAGGATTTTTTGTTAACATTGTGGTGCTCTATCCATCCATGTCTTTGTTTGCAATTATGGAGCACCCTAGCTTGAGTCAATCGAGCTCTACTTTTGCTATAAATTAATCCTGTCAGATTGTTGACATGTTTAGCGATTTTGCCGAGGATGTTGCTATTGATCCGTGCAAGCTATGTTGTTGTTCTTTCCATGTCTAGCTCCTATGCCATCTCTTCTTGATGGGTGTATGCTTAGTTTGTCATGCCATGCTCTGTAGTGAGTGTATCGAGCTCGTAAACATGCCTACTCGTTAACTGTTTTGCATGCTCCAGTTTTTCACTAAGTCTGAATCTATTTATGTTTTTGCCATGTTCACATGCTTGCAATTGTATTTTCTGATCCCTTTTGGCTCAAGGTCACTAAGGGACTTTTGTTAAGTGCTTTGAGTAGCTTCATGCCATGCCTTGCTTTGCCATGTTAAGTTCCTATAGCATGTAGTTTTCATACTCTAAAGTGTGCTTCCTGATGATAAATTCCAGACTTGTGTGAATTTCACCAAGTCTGAAACCTGTTATCATTTGCACTATTGCCATGCTTGTTTGAACCTGTTAATTGATGAATTAGCCATAGCTCAGTGTTCATCTTTTGTCAAGCTTCATGAGTGGATTCCTGCCATGTATTTTGTTTTGATGTTTGAGTGCTGTAGCATATTTATCTTGATGCATTTAGTTGGTCACTTGCTGATTATCGCAGACCGGTGCCATATTTGTTTTGCTTGCCATTTCCAAACTGTGCATCCGATTCTGGTGTTCTTTGTATCGATTTCAACCGAAATCACCTCACCTTTCCAGTGGCACTCTTGGATTTCCATGTTGAGGCCAGGTTCTATCATTCCTTGTCAAATCATGCATATGCATCACATATCACATCCCGCATATCATACCATGTTTGCATCATGTTGTTTGAGCATTGCACGTGGTTGATTGTGTTCCGTTTGCTTGTTGTTCTTATTTGGGTAGAGCCGGGAGACGATTTCGTGAACGAGGAGCCCGTTGAGTTCGCTTATGAGGATCAAGTCAACTCTGACAACTTTGCAGGCAAGATGATCATACCCTCGAAATCACTTCAATCTTTGCTTGCTAGATGCTCGCTCTTTTGCTATGCCTATGCTACGATACCTACCACTTTCTTATCATGCCTCCCAAATTGCCATGTCAAACCTTTAACCCACCATGTCCTAGCAAACCGTTGATTGGCTACGTTACCGCTTTGCTCAGCCCCTCTTATAGCGTTGCTAGTTGCAGGTGAAGATTGGAGATCATTCCTTGTTGGAACATTGTTTATTGTTGGAATATCACCATATTATCTTGTTTATCTTAATGCATCTATATAATTGGTAAAGGGTGGAAGGCTCGGCATTTTGCCTAGTGTTTTGTTCCACTCTTGCCGCCCTAGTTTCCGTCATATCGGTGTTATGTTCCCGGATTTTGCGTTCCTTACGCGGTTGGGTTATAATGGGAACCCCTTGACAGTTCGCCTTGAATAAAACTCCTCCAGCAATGCCCAACCTTGGTTTTACCATTTTCCACCTAGCCTCTTTTTCCCTTGGGTTTCCGGAGCCCGAGGGTCATCTTTATTTAAACCCCCCGGGCCAGTGCTCCTCTGAGTGTTGGTCCAAAGTAGAGCCCCTTGCAGCGCCACCTCGGGGAAACTCGAGGGCTGGTTTTAGTTGTACGGATTGCTTATCTGAGTGTGCCCTGAGAACGAGATATGTGCAGCTCCTATCGGGATTTGTTTTACCATTGTCGAGGATGTCTTGTAACCCGGATGCCGAGTCTGATCGGAATGTCTCGGGAGAAGGAATATCCTTCGTTGACCGTGAGAGCTTGTGATGCGCTAAGTTGGGACTCCCCTGCAGGGATTTGAACTTTCGAAAGTCATGCCCGCGGTTATGGGCAGATGGGAATTTGTTAATGTCCGGTTGTAGATAACTTGAAAACTTAACTTAATTAAAATAAATCAACCGTGTGTGTAACCATGATGGTCTCTTCTCGGCGGAGTCCGGGAAGTGAACACGGTGTTGGAGTAATGCTTGACGTAGGTTGTGCTAGGATCACTTCTTGATCATAGTTGTTCGTCCGTGCTTTTGCCTTCACTTCTCGCTCTCATTTGCGTATGTTAGCCACCATATATGCTAGTCGCTTGCTGCAACTCTCATTTGCTCAAGTGGGAGTTCGATGAAGACTCTTGCCGTTACTATGTGTCTTTCCCAGATGATCAATAGTGGTGCCCAGTTGGGGCGATCGGGGACTGTGTCGCATGTGGGTGTTGATCTTTATTTTGGTACCGTAGTCGGACCATGAGTGTATTGGATGATTGTAATGTTATTCATGTATTTGTGTGACGTGGCGAGTGTAAGCCAACTATGTATCCTTTTCCCCTTTTATATATTTACATGGGTTGTTGTGAAGATTACCTTACTTGCGACATTGCTTTCAATGTGGTTATGCCTCTAAGTCGTGCTTCGACACGTAGGAGATATAGCCGCATCGAGGGCGTTACATGCTGGACTAGATCCCATCTACCTCTCCACCCTCACTTGTTGTATCAAGAAAATGGAGACGTGATACATCCATTTTTCATCATGTTTTCCTACTGTTATTTATAATGTTTTGGGCATAATAATTCTTTATGGAGTAATTCTAAAGTCTTTTCTCTCATAATATGCAAGGTTTACACAAAAGAGGAAGAATACTGGTAGCTGGAATTCTGGACCTGAAAAGGCTATGTCAGAGATACCTATTCTGCATATCTCCAAATGAGTTGAAATTTTACGGAGAATTGTTTTGGAAGATATAAAAATACTAGAGCAAATAACCACCAGAGGGGGGTTGCCTGGTGCCCACAAGACACTAGGCCGCGCTAGGCCCCCACGCGCAGCCTGATGGGTAGCCCAGCCCACCTCCGGTGCCCATCTTCTGGTATATAAGGTCTTTTGACATAAAAAAAATAAGGAGAGGACTTTTAGGACGGAGTGCCGCCGTCTCAAGGCAGAACTTGGGCAGGAGCATTTTTGCCCTCCAGTGGAGCGATTCCGTCGGGGGAACTTCCCTCCCGGAGGGGGAAATCGAACTCAACGTCAGCACCAACAACCCTCTCATCTTTGGGAGGCCAATCTTCATCAACATCTTCAATGTCACCATCTCATCTCAAACCCTAGTTCATCTCTTGTGTTTAATCATTGTACGGGAACCTTAGATTGGTACATGTGGCTGACTACTAGTGTTGATTACATCTTGTAGTTGATTACTATATGGTTTATTTGGTGGAACATTATATGTTCAGATCCATTATGCTATTTAATACCCCTCTGATCTTGAGCATGAATATCATTTGTGAGTAGTTACCTTTGTTCTAGAGGTCACGGGAGAAGTCACATTGCAAGTAATCATGTGAATTTGAGATGTGTTCGAGATTTTGATGATATGTATGTTGTGAATCCCTT
The DNA here is from genome assembly GCF_003073215.2 of Triticum urartu. NCBI lineage: Eukaryota > Viridiplantae > Streptophyta > Magnoliopsida > Poales > Poaceae > Triticum > Triticum urartu. The sequence goes on along the minus strand of NC_053022.1, from coordinate 448,078,555 downwards.
AGTGGTGTCATGTGAACGTCGACTACATGACACTTCACTATCTTTGCGCCTAAGGGAATGCATTGTGGAGTAGTTACTAGATGATGGGTTGCTAGAGTGACAGAAACTTAAACCCAAGTTTATGCGCTACTTTGTAAGGGACTGATTTGGATCCATATGTTTAATGCTATAATTAGATTTTATCTTAATACTTTTCTCGTAGTTGCGGATGCTTGCGAGGGGGTTAATCATAAGTGGGAGGTTTGTTCAAGTAAGAACATCAGCAAAGCACCGGTCCACCCACATATCAAATTATCAAAGTAGCGAACGCGAATCAAACCAACATGATGAAAGTGACTAGACAAAATTCCTGTGTGCCCTCAAGAACGATTTGCTTATCATAAGAGACCGTTTTGGCATGTACTTTGCTACAAAAAGTATTGGGCTAACTTGCTGCACTTTATTTATCATTACCGTTACTTTTCTGTTACAAATTATCTTGCTATCAAACTACATGTTACCGACAATTTCAGTGCTTGCAGAAATTACCTTGCTGAAAACCACTTGCCATTTCCTTGTGCTCCTCGCCGGGTTTGGCAGTCTTACTTGTCCAAAGGACTAAGATTGATCCCCTATACTTGTGGATCATCAAGAGTCTTTTCTGGCACCCTTGCCGGGGAGTCAAGCGCTCTTGGTAAGTGGAAATCGGTAAGGAAAAAATTATATTACATGCTGAAATTTATTGTCAGTTGCTACTATGGAAAACCATCCTTTGAGTGGTTTGTTCGGGGTATCTTCACCTCGACCAGAAACAAGAGTTTCTCCTCAACCTACTACACCTACTGAAAATATTTGTTATGAAATTCCTTCAGGTATGATAGAACAACTGCTAGCTAATCCTTATGCAGGAGATGGAACTGAACATCCTAATATGCATCTGATACATGTGGATGAAATTTGTGAATTATTTAAGTTTGCAGGTTTACCCGGAGATGAAGTTAAGAAGGAGGTTTTCCCTTTTATCTTTGAAGGAAAAATCATTGACATGGTATAGGCTATGCGATGATATTGGATCGTGGAATTGGAATCGATTGAAATTGGAATTTCACCAAAAAAAAATATCCTATGCATCTAGTTCATCGTGATCAGAATTATATATATAAATAGCAAAAGAGCCCGTGCATTGCAATGGGAGAGAAAACAAAACACACGCTCTTAACTCAACAACCATCACTCAAGACCACAATAGTTCCATCTCCATTCTTTTTGCGAGGCATCATATTTGTGTTGCCGCTTATCCTCCTTCTCACTCTCGCCGGCGATGGCCTTGGTGTTCACACAAAACAACAAAAAACATGTGTTGAATATGGTTAATCCTAAGGCGTCTCTCTCTCCCTCTCTCTTGCTCGCTTTCTCACACTCCCACAATGAGAAATCTGCTGTTTTCCCCTACGACATTTTTCAGAGGTATGCATGTGTAGTTATCGATATTTTCTTTTCCGTATATGGTCATAGTGGGGTGTTTATTTGCAATCCGGATCGCCGCCGGTATGAAAAAAAAGTATCTTACGCTATAAATTATAAGTTTGTTTCCATAAAAATATTTTAAAAATATTTAACAGGTAAAATTAACGTCATATTTAGATTCCACACATTTTTCTAATAAAAATTCATATATGATATGTTAAAATCGAAGTTACGGTTTAAAAGATACAGATAATTTAGAAAATCATTTGGTTTGACTGAAATATATTCCAAAATAATATTTAAAAATACTTAACAGGTAAAAATAATCCCATATTCATATTCTACATATTTTTCTAATCAAATTTCATATATAACATGTTCAAATTGGAGTTACGGTTTAAAAGATATTGATGATTTTAAAAAGCATTTGTTTGACTTAAATATGATCTGCGAATGAATTACCTAAAACATTAGGGGGGTTTTGAAAAATTTAAAATAACGATTCGGGTGTGACTTAAATCCGGATGGCGGGTTGATTTCAGGAAAATAAGGGACTTTTGTGTAAAACACAAAAATAACGATTCATTTTAACTTAAGACAGGACTACGGGTTAAATTCTCTGAAATAGAGGGACTTTTCTGAAAAATGCCTTGACGGACGACAGAAACCCAATTTTCTTTATTATTAGGTAAAGATAAAGATTTTTGGCCTCGTGATGGAGAAAGTATAGCTCTAGCTTGGGGGAGGCTTAAGTCAATGTTATATTCATGCCCCAATCATGAGCTCTCAAGAGAAATTATTATTCAGAATTTTTATGCTTGGCTTTCTCGTGATGATCAATCCATGCTCGATACTTCTTGTACTCGTTCTTTAATGAAGAAGACTATTCAATTCAGGTGGGATCTTTTAGAAAGAATTAAACGCAACTCTAAAGATTGGGAACTCGATGAAGGTAAAGAGTGAGGTATTAAGCTTGAGTTTGATTGTGTTAAATCTTTTGTGAATACCATTGCTTTTCACAAGTATAGCACTAAATATGGACTTTACTCTGAGATAGTAGCCTCTTTTGTGAATCATTTGCCACTCATGTTGATCTCCCTAAGGAGAAGTGGTTTAAATATCATCCCCCTATTAAATAAGAAATTAAAGAATCGGTTATAGATAAAGATGAAACTATCATTTATAATGTTGATCCAGTTGTGCCTACTGCTTATATTGAAAACACACCTTGCCCTGTTTGGATAAAGGAACATGCTAAGGTATCAGCCGTGGTTCACAAAAGTAATATTAAAGCACCTAAACCCTCTGAACAAATCAAAGTAGAACCTAGTGTTGCTATGGTAAAATATCTCTTGGTTGAAAACCTTGATGGGCATGTTATTTATTTTTGTGATAAAGCTGCGAGAATTGCCAAACCTGGTGGAAACGATAAACATAAACCTGTTCTTGGCATGCATGTTGTCGCAGTTAAAATAGGATATCATTGCTATCATGGCTTATGTGATTTAGGTGCTAGTGTGAGTGCTATTCCTTTTACCTTATACCAAGAAATTATGAATGATATAGCACTCGCTGAAATGGAAGACATAGATGTCACTATCAAACTTGCTAATAGAGATACCATCACACCACTTGGGATTGTTAGAGATGTTGAAGTCTTGTGTGGGAAAAATAAAATACTCTACTGAGTTTCTAGTTCTTGGTTCCCCACAAGATGACCTTTGTCCCATAATCTTCGGTAGACCTTTCTTGAACACAGTCAATGCTAAGATAGATTGTGAAAAAAGAAATTGTTAGTGTTAGCTTTGGTGATATGTCTCATGAGTTTAATTTCTCTAAGTTTCATAGACAACCTCATGATAAAGAATCACCTAGTAAGGATGAAATAATTGGTCTTGCTTGTTTTTCCATACCTCCTACTAATCCACTTGAACAATATTAGCTAGACCATGAAAATGATATGCACTTGCATGAAAGAAATGAAATAAATAAAATATTCTTTGAACAACAACCTCTCCTTAAACACAATTTGCCTATTGAAACTTTAGGAGGACTGATATGTCTCCAACGTATCTATAATTTTTCATTGTTCCATGATGTTATATTATCATTCTTGGATGTTTTAAAATCATTTTATAGAAACTTTATATCATTTTTTGGGACTAACCTATTGACATAGTGCCTAGTACAAGTTGTTGTTTTTTGCTTGTTTTTTACTCTACAGGATATCAGTACCAAACGGAGTCCAAACGCAGCGAAACTTTTTGGAGAATTTTTCTGGGCCAGAAGACACCTGTTGGGCCAAAGAAGTACCGGAGGGGCTGTGAGGGGAGCAAAACCCACCTAGGCACACCAGGGAGCCCAGGCACACCCTGGTGGGTTGTCCCCACCTCGGCCGCCTCCCACACCGCCTCTTTGCTCTATAAATACCACAAAAATCCAGAAACCCTAGGGGAGTCGACGAAACACAATTCCAGCCACCGCAAGTTCCAGAACCACCAAATTCAATCTTGACACCATCACGGAGGGGTTCATCATCCTTATTAGTGCCTCTCCGATGATGCGTGAGTAGTTCATTTTAGACCTATGGGCCCGTAGTTAGTAGCTAGATGGCTTCCTCTCTCTCTCTTTTGATTCTCAATACAATGGTCTCTTAGAGATCTATTTGGTGTAACTCCTTTTGCGGTGTGTTTGTTGGGATCCGATGAGCTTTGAGTTTTTGACCAGATCTATTTTATCCATGAAAGTTATTTGAGTTTTGATCTCTTATATGTATGATTACTTATAGCCTCGTATTTCTTCGAATCTTTGGTTTAGTTAGGCCAACTAGATCGATTTTTCTTGCCATGGGAAGAGGTGCTTTGTGATGGGTTCGGTCGTGCGGTGTTCTTTCCCAATGACAGAAGGGGCAACAAGACATGTATTGATCGTTGCCATTAAGGACAACAAGATGCATGGGGTCTATTCCTACATGAATAGATCTTGTCTACATCATGTCATCATTCTTATTGCATTACTATCTTTTTACATGAACTTAATACACTAGATGCATGCTGGATAGGGGTCGATGTGTGGAGTAATAGTAGTAGATGCAGGCAGGAGTCGGTCTACTAATCTTGGACATGATGCCTATATAATGATCATTGCCTGGATATTGTCATAATTATTTGAAGTTCTATCAATTTCCAAACAGTAATTTGTTTACCTGCCGTATGCTATTTTTCTTGAGAGAAGCCGTTAGTGAAATATATGCCCCCCCTGGGTCTATCCTTTATCATATTTGCTTCGAGATGTATTTTTATTTGCTTTTGCTTATAGATTTATTATTCCCAAAGCCCAAAAATACCTTGCTGCAATTTTTTTGTTATTTATTTTATTTCACGTTTCCACAAGATCAATTTATCCACAATCTATCTTTTACCCGAGAGGCATGGACAACCCCTCTTACGCGTCGGGTTGCAAGTATTTGTTCTTTGTGTGCAGGTACCGTTTACATAGTGTTGCTTGGTTTTCCTACTGGTTCGATAACCTTGATTTCATCACCGAGGGAAATACCTACCATAGTTGTGCTGCATGATCCCTTCCTCTTCGGGGAACTACTGACATGGACACGAGTCATCAAGGACTTCATCCACCTAAAGATGATCCCGTGTTAGAATTAAAGCAATTGCCTGACACTTTGAAGTATGCTTATCTTGATGAGAAAAAGATGTATCCTATCTATACCTATACTAATGAGTGACTCCCTAAAAATTCCCACGTTAATTAGAAATTAGGAGCCGTTAATCTAGTGGGACCGAGTTATTATGATGTAGATCAATCCATAAAATTCTTGGCGAAAAATTAACTCCACGTTCTCTTTTGTCGGTTAGGAAAATAGAAGGAGAAAATGACTCAATCCATGGACACTTCCTAAAAAAACCTCGACTCCGGGATCTCTTTCCTCGGTTAGAGTAATAGAAGGAAAAAACAAAGAAACTTCCATATCTGAATCGATCTATATGTAATACATCCATGGCATCTTGCTTTTCCACGAAAAAAATCCCAAATTCTTAGCAAGTATCCTCCCGATCCCCTGTAAATTGTTGTGTTCATTACTATTAGTTCTCCTGATCGCGTCCCTCCCCTTGCTTCTCTCTCTTCTCATGTACGATAGCTCATGTCCATGTTCACCAATTCATCTTGGATTAGACCATGAGCATCTTGGATCAATATTATTGTACGACCAGCTGGACGTCGAGCAGTATTATTGTACGACAGCTCATGTCCATGTTGACCAATTCATCTTGGAGCATACCATGAGCATCAACTCCAAGCCAGGTAAGCCTTCGTCTTCATCCATGTGCGCTGCAGTTCATGACTAGGAAGAGGTTTAGGACTAAAAGAGTCTATGCTATTCAAGGATTTATTTCCATCTGATCGAAAAGATGGAGCATAGATGATCCATACTCTAGAGCCAACAAAACCAAACATGTCCCCCATAATGATATAGATCGGCACACATATGTGTTGAAGTAGAGACAAAGTAGTTGGAAGAAACATATTACATGGCAAGACATGTAAGGCCATAAGAGTTAAGAAATTGAGAGTTGCTAATGAAGGTTATTGATGGTAAAAAGCAATCAATCACTTGATAATGTTAATAAAGAACTAGCAGAAATTTAAAGGCCACTTTGATCTTTTGTAACAACCCAAGACCATCATTGCCAAAATAATTAGTCGCACATCCCATAAGAGAGAACAATATAAATGGGTGGGGTTTTGCTCTTAATTTCTGCACCTATTGTTCAACCACCTAATTGGAACTTGCCTTTTGAAATTATGAGTGATGGTAGTGATTATGTTGTTGGTGTTGTTCTAGGACAAAGAGTTGATAAGAAATTAAATGTTATCCATTATGCTAGCAAAACTCTAGACAGTTCCCAAAGAAATTATGCTACAACTAGAAAAGAATTCTTAGCAGTTGCGTTTGCTTGTGATAAATTTAGATCTTACATTTTTGATTCAAGAGTAATTGTTCACACTGATCATTCTAATATAAAATATCTTATGAAAAAGAAAGATGCTAAACCTAGACTCATTAGTTGGGTTCTCTTGCTACAAGAATTTGACTTACATAGCACTGATAGGAAAGGAGCTGAGAACCCCGTAGCTGATAACTTGTCTAGGTTAAAAAATATTCTTGATGAGCCGCTACCTATTGATGATAGATTTCTTGATGAACAACTAGCTGTAATAAATGCTTCTCATAATACTCCTTGGTATGCTAACTATGCTAATTACATTGTTGCTAAATTTATACCACCGAGTTTCACATACCAACAAAAGAAAAAAATCTAATCAAATAAATATCTACGAAAATAATTTGCACGGTTTCATACGCAATAATATCCAAGGATCCATGCATAATACTCGCTCCGTAAACTAATAAAAGAGTGTTTAGATCACTATTTTAATGATCTAAATGCTCTTATATTAGTTTCGAAAGGGAGTACTTAATTATGTGTCTTTTCAGTTAACTAATGCGTGGCACATTTAAATCATTCGAAGCTGTGTGGTATGATCATATGAAGTTCTTTGATAAGATCTTATGATTTAAGATTTTTTATATATCATTTCTTATTAAATCTGCTTCCAATCATGTAGTCTTTTCAAATGTATAATTTTTCTATTCACTTCATGAGAGGACGACCTTCTTGGTCTGTGAGGCATGGTGACATTTAAATACAAAATTACCAGGCATGACAAACTAGCACGTGCGAATGCACGGGCCGTTGACTAGTTATTATTAGTGCTATCCCTTTAGAACATGAAGAAGAAGGATTATTATAAATTCTGAAGAAGCATCGTGCTGCTATTGGATATACTCTTGATGATCTTAAGGGCATTAGTCCCACTCTCTGTCAGCACAAGATTAATATGGAACCTGATGCTAAACCCGTTGTTGATCATCAACGATGATTGAATCCTAAAATGAAAGAAGTGGTAAGAACTGAAATGCTAAAACTTCTGGAAGTAGGTATAATCTATCCCATAGCTAATAGTAGATGGGTAAGTCATGTTAATTGTGTCCCTAAGAAAGGAGGCATTACTGTTGTTCCTAATGATAGTAATGAACTTATCCCACAAAGAATTGTTTTTGGCTATAGAATGGTAATTGATTTTAGAAAATTAAATAAAGCTACTAGATAAGATCATTACCCTATGCCTTTTGTTGATCAAGTGCTAGAAAGATTATCTAAGCACACTCACTTTTGTTTCCTTGATGGATATTCTATTTTTTCTCAAATACCTGTTTCACAATCTGATCAAGGGAAAACCACTTTTACTAGTCCTTTTCGAACCTATGCTTATAGACATATGCCTTTTGGTTTATGCAATGCACCTACTACCATTCAAAGAGGTATGACTGTTATATTCTCTGATTTTTGTTAAAAGATTGTTGAGGTTTTCATGGATGATTTCTCCGTTTACGGAACTTCTTTTCATGATTTCTTAAGCAACCTTGATCGACTTTTTCAGAGATGTGAATAAAGTAATCCTGTCTTGAATTGGGAGAAGTGCCACTTTATGGTTAATGAAGCCATTGTCTTGGGGCATCAAATTTGCAAACAAGGTATTGAAGTGGATAAAGCCAAAGTTGATGCAATTGAGAAAATGTCATGTCCTAAGGACATCAAAGGTATTCGTAGTTTCCTTGGTCATGCAAGTCTCTACTGGAGGTTTATTGAAGGCTTCTCTAAAATTTCTAGGCCTCTTACTAATCTTTTACAAAAGGATGTTCCATTTGTTTTTTATCATGATTGTGTAGAAGTCTTTGAAACACTTAATAAAGCATTAATTTCTGCACCTATTGTTCAACCACCTAATTGGAACTTGCCTTTTGAATTTATGAGTGATGGTAGTGATTATGTTGTTGGTGTTGTTCTAGGACAAAGAGTTGATAAGAAATTAAATGTTATCCATTGTGCTAGCAAAACTCTAGACAGTGCCCAAAGAAATTATGCTACCACTAAAAAAGAATTCTTAGCAGTTGTGTTTGCTTCTGACAAATTTAGATCTTACATTGTTGGTTCCAAAGTAATTGTTCACACTGATCATGCTGCTATAAAACATCTTATGAAAAAGAAAGATGCTAAACCTAGACTCATCAGGTGGGTTCTCTTGCTACAAGAATTTGACTTACATAGCACTGATAGGAAAGGAGCTGAGAACCCCATAGCTGATAACTTGTCTAGGTTACAAAATATTCTTGATGACCCACTACCTATTGAAGATAGCTTTCCTGATGAACAACTAGCTGTAATAAATGCTTCTCATAATACTCCTTGGTATGCTAACTACGCTAACTACATTGTTGCTAAATTTATACCACCGAGTTTCACATACCAACAAAAGAAAAAAATTCTAATCAAATAAATATGTGCGAAAATAATTTGCACGGTTTCATACACAATAATTTCCAAGGATCCATGCATACTACTCGCTCCGTAAACTAATAAAAGAGCGTTTACATCACTAGTTTAATGATCTAAACGTTCTTATATTAGTTTAGAGTACTTAATTATGTGTCATTTCAGATAACTAATGCATGGCACATTTAAAGAATTGGAAGTTGTGTGATAGGATTATATGAAGTTCTTATGAATTTTTATATATAATTTCTTATTAAATCTGCTTCCAATCGTGTAGTGTTTTCAAATGTATATTTTTCTGTTCACTTCATGTGAGGACAACCTTCTTGGTCTACAAGGCATGGTGACATTTAAATACAAAATTACCATGCATGACAAACTAGCATGTGCGAATGCATGGGCTGTTGACTAGTTATTATTAGTGCTATCCTTTTAGAACATGAAGAAGAAGGATTATTAAAAATTCTAAAGAAGCATCTTGCTGCTATTGGATATACTCTTGATGATCTTAAGGGCATTAGTCCCACTCTCTTCAGCACAAGATTAATATGGAACCTGATGCTAAACCCATTGTTGATCATCAACGATGATTGAATCCTAAAATGAAAGAAGTGGTAAGAACCGAAATGCTAAAACTTCTAGAAGCAGGTATAATATATCCCATAGCTAATAGTAGATGGGTAAGTCCTGTACATTGTGTCCCTAAGAAAGGAGGCATTAGTGTTGTTCCTAATGGTAATAATGAACTTATCCCACAAAGAATTGTTACTGGCTATAGAATGGTAATTGATTTTAGAAAATTAAATAAAGCTACTAGAAAAGATCATTACCCTCTGCCTTTTGTTGATCAAGTGCTAGAAATATTATCTAAGCACACTCACTTTTGTCTCCTTCATGGGTATTTGTTTTTTCTCAAATACCTGTTTCACAATCTGATCAAGGGAAAGCCAGTTTTACTTGTCCTTTTGGAACCTATGCTTATAGACGTATGCCTTTTGGTTCGCGCAATGCACCTGCTACCTTTCAAAGAGGTAGGACTCCTATATTCTCTGATTTTTGTTAAAAGGTTGTTGAGGTTTTCATGGATGATTTCTCCATTTATGGAACTTCTTTTCATGATTGCTTAAGCAACCTTGATCGAGTTTTTCAGAGATGTGAATAAACTAATCCTGTCTTGAATTGGGAGAAGTGCCACTCTATGGTTAATGAAGCCATTGTCTTGGGGCATAAAATTTCCAAACGAGGTATTGAGGTGGATAAAGCCAAAGTTGATGCAATTGAGAAAATATAATGTCCTAAGGACATCAAAGGTATTCGTAGTTTCTTTGGTCATGCTAGTTTCTATTGGAGGTTTATTAAAGACTTCTCTAAAATTTCTAGGCCTCTTACTAATCTTTTACAAAAGGATGTTCCATTTGTTTTTTATGATGATTGTGTAGAAGCCTTTGAAACACTTAATAATGCCTTGATTTCTGCACCTATTCTTCAACCACCTAATTGGAACTTGCCTTTTGAAATTATGAGTGATGGTAGTGATTATGTTGTTGGTGTTGTTCTAGGACAAAGAGTTGATAAGAAATTAAATGTTATCCATTATGCTAGCAAAACTCTAGACAGTTCCCAAAGAAATTATGCTACAACTAGAAAAGAATTCTAAGCAGTTGTGTTTGCTTGTGACAAATTTAGATCTTACATTGTTGATTCCAAAGTAATTGTTCACACTGATCATGCTGCTCTAAAATATCTTATGAAAAAGAAAGATGCTAAATCTAGACTCATTAGGTGGGTTCTCTTGCTACAAGAATTTGACTTACATAGCACTGATAGGAAAGGAGCTGAGAACCCCGTAGCTGATAACTTGTCTAGGTTACAAAATATTCTTGATGACCCACTACCTATTGATGATAGCTTTCCCGATGAACAACTAGCTGTAATAAATGCTTCTCATAATACTCCTTGGTATGCTAACTACGCTAATTACATTGTTGCTAAATTTATACCACCGAGTTTCACATACCAACAAAAGAAAAAAATCAAATAAATATCTTCGAAAATAATTTGCATGGTTTCATATGCAATAATTTCCAAGGATCCATGCATAATATTCGCTCCATAAACTAATAAAAGAGGATTTAGATCACTACTTTAATGATCTAAACGCTCTTATATTAGTTTAGAGAGGGAGTACTTAATTATGTGTCTTTTCAGTTAACTAATGCGTGGCACATTTAAAGCATTGGAAGCTCTGTGATATGATCATACGAACTTCTTTGACAAGATCTTATGATTTAAGAATTTTTATATATCATTTCTTCTTAAATCTGCTTCGAATCGTGTAGTGTTTTCAAATGTATAATTTTTTTGTTCGCTTCATGTGAGGACGACCTTCTTGGTCTGTGAGGCATGGTGACATTTAAATATAAAATTACCATGCATGACAAACTAGCATGTGCGAATGCACGGGCCATCGACTAGTTATTATTAGTGCTATCCTTTTAGAACATGAAGAAGAAGGATTTGAAGGAAATATGCCCTAGAGGCAATAATAAAGTTATTATTTATTTCCTTATATCATGATAAATGTTTATTATTCATGCTAGAATTTTATTAACCGGAAACATAATACATGTGTGAATACATAGACAAACAGAGTGTCAGTAGTATGCCTCTACTTGACTAGCTCGTTGATCAAAGATGGGTAAGTTTCCTAACCATTGACATGGGTTGTCATTTGATTAACAGGATCACATCATTAGTTGAATGATGTGATTGACTTGACCCATTCCGTTAGCTTAGCTATTGATCGTTTAGTTTGTTGCTATTGCTTTCTTCATGACTTATACATGTTCCTATGACTATGAGATTATGCAACTCCCGTTTACCGGAGGAACACTTTGTGTGCTACCAAACGTCACAACGTAACTGGGTGATTATAAAGGTGCTCTACAGGTGTCTCCGAAGGTACTTGTTGGGTTGGCGTATTTCGAGATTAGGATTTGTCACTCCGATTGTCGGAGAGGTATCTCTGGGCCCACTCGGTAATGCACATCACTATAAGCCTTGCAAGCATTGCAACTAATGAGTTAGTTGCGGGATGATGTATTACGGAACGACTAAAGAGACTTGCTAGTAATGAGATTGAACTAGGTATTGAGATACCGACGATCGAATCTCGGGCAAGTAACATACCGATGACAAAGGGAACAACGTATGTTGTTATGCGGTTTGACCGATAAATATCTTCGTAGAATATGTAGGAGCCATATGAGCATCCAGGTTCCGCTATTGGTTATTGACCGGAGACGTGTCTCGGTCATGTCTACATAGTTCTCGAACCCGTAGGGTCCGCACGCTTAAAGTTCGATGACGGTTATATTATGAGTTTATGTGTTTTGATGTACCGAAGAAGTTCTGAGTCCCGGATGAGATCGGGGACATTATGAGGAGTCTGGAAATGGTCGAGACGTAAAGATCGATATATTGGACGACTATATTCGGACATCGGAAAGGTTCCGAGTGATTCAGGTATTTTCGGGAGTACCGAGGAGTTACGGGAATTCGTAATGGGCCTTAATGGGCCATACGGGAAAGGGGAGAAAGGCCTCAAAGGGTGGCCGCACCCCTCCCCATGGGCTGGTCCGAATTGGACTAGGGAGGGGGGGCGCCCCCTTCCTTCCTTCTCCTTTTCCCTTCCCTTTCCTTCCCTCCTACTCCTCCTACTTGGAAGGGTTCCAAGTTCTACTAGGAAAGGGGGAATCCTACTCCCTGTGGGAGTAGGACTCCCCTAGGGCGCGCCATAGAGAGGGCTGACCCTCCCCCTCCTCCACTCCTTTATATACGGGGGCAGGGGGCACCCCAAAGACACAACAATTGATCTCTTGATCTCTTAGCCGTGTGCGGTGCCCCCCTCCACCATAATCCACCTTGATCATATCGTAGCGGTGCTTAGGCGAAGCCCTACGTTGGTAGAACATCATCATCATCACCACGCCATCGTGCTGACGAAACTCTCCCTCAACACTCGGCTGGATCGGAGTTCGAGGGACGTCATCGAGTTAAACGTGTGCAGAACTCGGAGGTGCCGTGCGTTCGGTACTTGATCGGTCGGATCGTGAAGACGTACGATTACATCAACCGCGTTGTGTTAACGCTTCCGCTTTCGGTCTAGGAGGGTACGTGGACAACACTCTCCCCTCTCGTTGCTATGCATCACCATCATCTTGCGTGTGTGTAGGAAATTTTTGAAATTACGACGTTCCCAACAGTGGCATCCGAGCCAGGTTTTATGCGTTGATGTTATATGCACAAGTAGAACACAAGTGAGTTGTGGGCGATATAAGTCATACTGCTTACCAGCATGTCATACTTTGGTTCGGCTGTATTGTTGTATGAAGCGGCCCGGACCGACATTACGCGTACGCTTACGCGATACTGGTTCTACCGACGTGCTTTGCACACAGGTGGCTGGCGGGTGTCAGTTTCTCCAACTTTAGTTGAACCGAGTGTGGCTACGCCCGTTCCTTGCGAAGGTTAAAACAGCACCAACTTGACAAACTATCGTTGTGGTTTTGATGCGTAGGTAAGAACGGTTCTTGCTTACGCCCGTAGCAGCCACGTAAAACTTGCAACAACAAAGTAGAGGACGTCTAACTTGTTTTTGCAGGGCATGTTGTGATGTGATATGGTCAAGACATGATGCTAAATTTTATTGTACGAGATGATCATGTTTTGTAACCGAGTTATCGGCAACTGGCAGGAGCCATATGGTTGTCGCTTTATTGTATGCAATGCAATCGCCCTGTAATGCTTTACTTTATCACTAAGCGGTAGCGATAGTCGTGGAAGCATAAGATTGGCGAGACGACAACGATGCTACGATGGAGATGAAGGTGTTGCGCCGGTGACGATCGTGATCATGAAGGTGCTTCGGAGATGGAGATCACAAGCACAAGATGATGATGGCCATATCATATCACTTATATTGATTGCATGTGATGTTTATCTTTTATGCATATTATCTTGCTTTGATTGACGGTAGCATTATAAGATGATCTCTCACTAAATTTCAAGATAAAAGTGTTCTCCCTGAGTATGCACCGTTGCCAAAGTTCGTCGTGCCCAGAAACCACGTGATGATCGGGTGTGATAAGCTCTACGTCCATCTACAATGGGTGCAAGCCAGTTTTGCACACGCAGAATACTCAGGTTAAACTTGACGAGCCTAGCATATGCAGATATGGCCTCGGAACACTGAGACCGAAAGGTCGAGCGTGAATCATATAGTAGACATGATCAACATATTGATGTTCACCATTGAAAGCTATTGTGGATCTAAGACTGACAGTAGAATGGGGGGTAGGTATGAGGAGGCAAGATCCTAGCTATGGAGTAGTTGTACACACGAGTTTTACGAGTTCAGGCCCTTCTCGGAGGAAGTAACAGCCCTACGTCTCGGTGCCCTCAGGCGGTCGACTGGATTATACGTGTGTGTGTGTGTGTTTACAAAAGTGCGAACCCCTGTCCCAGAGGAGGGGGTGGCTTATATAGAGTGCGCCAGGACCCCAACTCCCCTCCGTTACACAGGGTTCAATGTTCATAAAGGTGGGGCATTACTGGTAATGTCTACAATAAAGTGTTATAAATGCCCATAATGCTATGGTTTAAGTCGCGGCTATTGCAGAGTGGAGGGCTTCTTGTCTTCTAGTGGTCGAGTGTCTTCGAGGTGGTCGAGTGTCTTCAAGGAAGTCGAGTGAGCACATCTTCATGGTCGAGTGGATGATATTTTCTCTTCGACTGCTTCTGATTCTTTGTAAAGATGTCCTCGGGGAGGGTATGCTGGACAAGTCCATGACCCTACCCTAGGTACATAGCTTCATCATTAGCCCCTAAATGGATCAGGGTTCGAATGAGGAAGGGGTTGAGAACACTTCCGACCCACTCTTTGTGCTATGAATATGCCTTGTCCTGAAACAATGAGTTGAGGAGACGACATCGACTCCTTTCTCAGTCGCCTTGGTCCATTCTTGGTTGTTGTCGAGTGAACTTTCATGGTTGAATTCCGAATGATGATGTAGAGGGTGTTTGTCTTTAGTCTGACAGGTTGTTCCGCTCTCCGCGGATCTCGCGGGATTTGAATTTTGGGAAGCACGCCAAACGGGAGGAAACGAGGTCATCGGGACGGATTAGGTAAGTCTCCTCGATCCCCGCGCCACCTTTTTCGCCACGTACTGCGCGCGCGACTATTGCGGGATTTGTTTAGATTGCTTGGGTCCACTAGTCAGCCACTCGGCGGAAGGTCTTATAAAAGGTCTCGGGCTAGGCCTCTGCTCCGCACGCCACCATTCTCTCTTCTCTTTCTCGCGATCTCTCCGCCACTCTCGCTTCCGCCTCGTCGCTGGATCTCCGCTCGAGCTCGATCTGCCACCATGGGGAAGGATAAGACGGCGGCACTGGAACGCGTGAAGAAGGCGACCGCGAAGGCGAAGGGCAAGCGGACCAGCCGGGGCGGATCCTCGTCGAGGTCCGGCCTGCCGGTGGGCTAGATCCAGGGCGACTTTGATCCGCTCGGCAATCACGCAGGACGACCTCGACGACCTGGTGGAAGGGGATTGATCCCCCACAAGTCGGCTTGGCCCCCGGGGGACGAAACTAAGCCGCGGCCTAGAGAGGGTGAGTGTGTCCTCCTAGCAACCCACGTAGATCACGGATTCTCGCTGCCTCGCCACCCTTTCTTCCGGGGTTTTTTGAATTTCTTTGGGGCTCAGCTCCACCATTTCACTGCGAACACCATAGTCTATCTGGTCGCTTTCGTGTCCATGTGCGAAAACTTCTTGGGCTGTCGACCGCACTGGGGCTTTTCAAACACATCTTCACTTGCCGTTCCCAGTCGGTCAAAAAGGCCAAGGCGAGTGACGAGAGGACGCGGGTGATCCAGATGTGCGGTGGTCTGGGGATCCAGATGAGGAGTAAGAGTACTTTCCCAGCGATGATCCTTCCTGACTCGGTCCGGGGCTGGCAGTCGACTTGGTTTTACTGCAAGGATTAGCCAACCCCTGGCCAGTCGACTGGACTTCCTCCTTTCTCCTTGGCTTGAGAGGAGAAGCCTGCTCCCCTGAAGGTAGTTCCAGAAGAGAAGGCGTAGGTCAAGGAGCTGGTCGAACGGGTCGTCCAGCTTGTCCGCGACGGAGTGACCGGGATGGATCTGGTGGAGGTCTTTCTCGGTCGACGCATCCAACCTCTTCAGGCGCACGATCATCCAATGTGGATGTACTCTGGGCTCGAAGATACCACTCGGATCCACCCGGAGGAGGTCAGCGAGGATATCTTGGAGAACTGGTTGAGGTGAATCACTGGCAACAAAGACAACCCTCGAGGATCTAGGACGGTGATTCCATTCGACAACTCACGCCAGCCGGAGCAGGTATATTTCTGTTTTATCAAGTATCTTTCCGATTCACCACGTGATGTCCCGTTTGTGGTCGACTGAATGTCTTTTGATTGTTATCCTTTCAGGCCCTCATTGAAATGTACTCGATGCCCAACGGAGTGCAGGACCCCAGCGCTGAAGAAGAAAGGAGCGGGGGCGAGAGCGGCGAGGAGCATTCGGAAGCCGAGGAGGACGAGGAGAGCGATGAATCAACCGATGAGGAAGAAGTCGACTCGCCTCCTCGCAGGGAGAGGAGGTCCAAGCACACTCATGACCCGGCACGCGCTCCGGACTTGGTGGCTGCGCCGATCGGGCAATCCTCGAAGCGCCCCAGGACGTCTTCCCCGACGCCGACTGAGAAGCCTCCAAAGCAATCCAAGGTCGCGCCGCTTCCAGCGCCGAAAGTGCCGAAAGCCCTCTCTTCCAAACTGCCCAAAGCTTTGCCTCAGATCAAAGTGACCGTTCCTACTATCTCCAGGTAACCATCTGACTTGTCCTTTATGTGGATTCAATTAACTGGGTGTAACCGATTGAATGCGGGCCTTTGCAGTGCTGCTACGTCAGGGACCTCTTCATACCAGTACCGGGACGAGGAAATGGAGGATGTGGTGACCTCTAACCCAGGTATGAACTCTTGCGATTTCGATTCTTGATCCTTTTAGGGTCGAGTGGTTCACTTGGGGTCGAATGTTCTGTCTTGCATCTCCACCCAACATCATTGACGTTCCGGACGACGACGAAGATGTGGCTCCTAAGCCTAGGAAGAGCAAGAAGGTAACAGCTGGCAGGGTGGCTCGGCAGGAATCAACTGCAACGCCTCCCGTTTGTCAAGCTGAAGATGCGGGCAAGGCCGCTGTGACGTTCGCTGCACCCTTGCCGAGTGGGCACCCCACGCGGTCGACCGCGCCTGTGGTTCCTTCAACTATCCAACTCCACACCACGGAGCCTCAAGCAGCTGCATGTGGGTCGTCTGCACATTTTTTCACCAGCTACCCCGTCCCAGACAACCAGTCGAAAGCGGCCGCGAAAGCCATCCGACAGGCTGATATGATGATGGAGCGGGTGAAGATAGTGCACGAGAGCAGTCAGGCTGCCTACGACGCTAGTGCCGCTCTTCGGGCCAACGTCGAGGTGAGTAGACTTTCCGACTGTTTTTGTTCTCGAAAAATCTTCTTCTGCACAATCTCCTGTTGTTTGCGTTGAATTAGAGCACCCACTAGGTGTTGCTGTCATTTTTGGTAGTTTCGCTCTTCCACTCGGTCTGGGCGAGTGGGATCAGAACCGGTGGGGGCACGCCAAGTGCACCCACTGGGTGTAGTCCCCGAGACCATGGTCGACTGCTGGCAGTCAACTGTGGTCTGAGTTCTTCTTTTCTTGACTACGCAATAGTTCTTTCTCTCTCTCTTTTTTTACTCCTTGCACTCGACTCCGGCGGGCCGGGCGAGTGGGATCCGAACCGGTGGGGGCACGCCAAGTGCACCCACTGGGTGTAGTCCCCGAGACCGCGGTCGACTGCTGGCAGTCGACTGGGGTCTGAACAGCTTGTTGTCCACTTCTTTAGGTTATATTCATTCGGAAATGAACTGCTTTCGAACCTATCGATTAACCTGTCTCTTGCCTCCTGCAGAAGTCTTGTACTCTTATGTCCAAGTTTGCCTAACTCGAAGAGAAGGAGAGGCAACTCAACTTAGACTTGGAATTGGCTCAGCAAAATCTAAAAAAAGCTCAAGACGAGGCCACTGGTATGGAAGGTAACTGATTGCCGACTGAATTTCCACATATCTCTTTGATCTCTTTTTTGATTTGATTATTTATTTTGCAGAGAAAATGAAGTTGGCTCTGGACAAGAAGGACTCAGACCTCGCCGTCGCGCAAAAAGCAGCCCAAGACAAAACCGCTCTCGCAGAGAAGAAGCTTGCTTCAGTCGGAACGCTTGAAGGAGAGGTGACTAGACTGACATCTTGTCTTAATGAAGCTAACCGCGAAGTGACCAGCCTGAAGAAGGATAAGGTCACCCTGAATGAAAAGTTGGAGTCTGCGATCCGCAAGAGGACCGACACAGAAGCTTATCTGAGGACCCTCGCCAAGAAGCTTTATCTCGTGCTGGGAGGTATTTCTTTTAATCCGACTGTGTTGATGTTTGCCATCGGATTTTGCTCGGTTGATTGAACTGACTTTTGGCTGTAGAAGTTTGTCAAGACTTTGACGAAGAAACTGGGAGGGTCGAGACGGGTCTGGACCCTATCGCTTCCCCGGTCTGCGATGAAACTGCGATGAACGTGCTCCGACTGGAGTCCCGTATCGCCAGCGCCACAAGCTACCTCGCACGCCTGAAGGAGGTTGTCTCTCGAATCGACTCGACGCTTTAGCCGGAGGCGACGCTTTAGAATGATCTGGAATCTCTGATGACTCAACTGAACGAGATCCCTGACCGAGTGCAAGAATGGAAGAAATCCTCCGCCCGGTGTGGTGCTGACGTGGCGCTGTCCCTGGTGCGAGCCCATTGCAAGGAGGTTCGTGAAGACAAGCTGGCTGCGATCAAAGTCGCTAACACCAAAAAGCACGACTTCCAGTCCTTCATGGAGACTTTCATTGCTTCCGCCACTCGGATCGCTGATGGGATCGATCTGGACTCATTCGTGGAGCCTGCCAGTCCTCCTCCGGCTGAGTGATCAATCTTATGAAACTTGGATACGCTTTAAATTTGCCTCGGAATGCCGAGTGGTTTCTGTAACCGTTAAACTCCTTCGGGCTTGGTGCCCGAGTACTTTTGATTCGCTGCTTGGAACCTTTTAGTATTTATCTGAATTTGGTTTATCTCCAAATGTGCTTGTGTTTGCCTTCGGATGGACTTTGCTTGCTGCACCTCTTCGTCCTTGCGGATAGGGATGGAGCGGACGTTGTATTTGTGCCGTAGCTCCGAAGGAGAAGGTGGCAGTCGACCTGCACCTCGTCGTCCTTGCGGATAGGGATGGAGCGGACGTTGTATTAGTGCCGCAGCTCCGAAGAAGAAGGTTGCAGTCGACCTGCACCTCGTCGTCCTTACGGATAGGGATGGGTCTCAAACTTAGGTGAGTACTGGACTGCAGCTAAGCCCCCGAGTGGGAGGATTGCTCTCCACTCGGTAGGATTTTTCCAAACTTAGGCGAGTGTTGGACTGCCGTTAAGCCTCTTAGTGAGAGAACTTAGGCGAGTGCTCGCCTGCAGCTAAGCCCCCGAGTGGGCGGACTGCTCTCCACTCGGTAGGATTTTTTCAAACTTAGGCGAGTGCTGGACTGCCGTTAAGCCTCTTAGTGAGAGAACTTAGGCGAGTACTCTACTGCAGCTAAGCCCCCGAGTGGGAGGACTGCTCTCCGCTTGGTAGGATTTTTTCGAACCTAGGCGAGTGCTGGACTGCCGTTAAGCCTCTTAGTGAGAGAACTTAGGCGAGTGCTCGACTGCAGCTAAGCCCCCGAGTGGGAGGACTGCTCTCCGCTCGGTAGGATTTTTTCAAACTTAGGC
Source organism: Triticum urartu (assembly GCF_003073215.2). NCBI lineage: Eukaryota > Viridiplantae > Streptophyta > Magnoliopsida > Poales > Poaceae > Triticum > Triticum urartu. The sequence continues at coordinate 448,058,767 of NC_053022.1, read as the reverse complement.
GAGTGCTGGACTGCCGTTAAGCCTCTTAGTGAGAGAACTTAGGCGAGTGCTCGACTGCAGCTAAGCCCCTGAGTAGGAGGACTGCTCTCCACTTGGTGGGATTTTTTCAAACTTAGGCGAGTGCTGGACTGCCGTTAAGCCTCTTAGTGAGGGAACTTAGGCAAGTACTCGACTGCAGCTAAGCCCCCGAGTGGGAGGACTGCTCTGCACTCGATGGGATTTTTTCAAACTTAGGCGAGTGCTGGACTGCCGTTAAGCCTCTTAGTGAGGGAACTTAGGCGAGTGCTCGACTGTAGCTAAGCCCCCGAGTGGGAGGATTGCTCTCCACTCGGTAGGATTTTTCCAAACTTAGGCGAGTGCTGGACTGTCGTTAAGCCTCTTATTGAGAGAACTTAGGCGAGTGCTCGACTGCAGCTAAGCCCCCGAGTGGGAGGACTGCTCTCCACTCGGTAGGATTTTTTCAAACTTAGGCGAGTGCTAGACTGCCGTTAAGCCTCTTAGCGAGAGAACTTAGGCGAGTGCTCGACTGGAGCTAAGCCCCCGAGTGGGAGTATTGCTCTCCACTCGGTAGGATTTTTCCAAACTTAGGCGAGTGCTGGACTGCCATTAAGCCTCTTAGTGAGAGAACTTAAGCGAGTGCTCGACTGCAGCTAAGCCCCCGAGTGGAAGGATTGCTCTCCACTCGGTAGGATTTTTCCAAACTTAGGCGAGTGCTGGACTGCCGTTAAGTCTCTTAGTGAGAGAACTTAGGCGAGTGCCCGACTGCAGCTAAGCCCCCGAGTGGAAGGATTGCTCTTCACTCAGTAGGATTTTTTCGAACTTAGGCGGAATGGATTCACGACTAAGCCCACCCACTGGGGGATTTCAGGAGTAAATAAGAACAACACAATCGAATGAGAGAACCGTAAGCTCTTGTCTTTGATAAACGAATTACAAAAGGTGTTGCTTATTACATTTTATTCGAACGAGTGTTTAAGTATAAAAGGGGCGGAGCAGCTCTGCGTTCCAAGCCCGTGGCTCGTCTTTCTGATGCTCGATACTGTAAAGATGGTATGCTCCGTTGTGGAGAACTTTGGTGACAATGAAGGGGCCTTCCCAAGTTGGAGAGAGCTTGTGTGGTTTCTGCTGATCCACTCGAAGAACCAAGTCTCCTTCTTGAAAGGCCCGACCCCTCACATTCCTGGCGTGGAATCGACGCAAATCTTGCTGATAAATGGTTGAGCGGATCAAGGCCATCTCTCTTTCCTCCTCTAAGAGATCGACTGAATCTTGCCGGGCCTGCTCTGCTTCTGCTTTGGAGAAGAGTTCCACTCGGGGTGCGTTGTGGAGCAAGTCACTTGGCAGAACAACTTCGGCTCCATAGACTAAGAAGAAAGGAGTTCTTCCAGTCGACCGATTAGGAGTTGTCCTTAAACCCCATAGAACTGACGGAAGTTCATCAACCCAAGCACCTGCTGCGTGTTTGAGATCACGCATCAGTCAGGGCTTCAGTCCTTTGAGAATTAGGCCATTGGCTCTTTCTGCTTGTCCGTTCGATAGCGGGTGAGCAACAGAAGCATAGTCGACTCGAGTGCCCTGAGAGGCGCAGAAAATTCTGAACTCATCAAAATCGAAGTTCGATCCGTTGTCCGTGATGATGCTGTGTGGGACTCCATATCGGAATGTCAATTCTCTGATAAAACTGACAGCGGTGCTAGCGTCAAGGTTCTTGATGGGTTTGGCTTCGATCCATTTGGTAAACTTGTCGACTGCAACAAGCACGTGAGTGAAGCCGCTTCTGCCGGTCCTCAGCGGTCCAACGATATCCAGTCCCCAAATAGCGAAGGGCCAGACGAGGGGGATGGTCTTCAGGGCTGACGCTGGCTTGTGAGACATATCGGAGTAAAATTGATAGCCTTCACATCTGTCGACTATACCTTTCGCCATCTCATTTGCTCGTGGCCAATAGAATCCAGCTCGGTATGCTTTAGCCACGATGGCCCGAGAGGACGCATGGTGACCATAGGTCCCCGAGTGGATGTCATTGAGGATCATTCGACCTTCTTCTGGTGTTATGCACTTCTGACCGACTCCAGTCACACTTTGTCTGAACAGCTGCCCTCTTATCACAGTAAAAGCTTTAGATCGGCGGACGATCTGTCGAGCTTCTTCTTCATCCTCTGGGAGCTCTTTCCTGAGGATGTACGCAATTTAGGGCACCGTCCAGTCGGGAGTAATGGCCAGAACCTCCATGATTAGGTCGACCACAGCTGGGACCTCGACTTTAGTCGGATCCGTGGCGCTCTTGTGTTGTGGGGGTTCTTCAATGAAAGGGTCTTCCTGAACTGTCGGCGTGTGAATATGCTCCAAGAACACATTGCTAGGAATGGCCTCTCTCTTGGATCCTATCTTTGCCAATTCATCGGCTGCTTGATTTTTCAATCGGGGGATGTGGTGGAGTTCTAACCCCTCGAACATCTTCTCAAGCTTTCTAACCGCGTTGCAGTAACTAGTCATGGCTGGGCTTCTGACGTCCCACTCCTTCATCACTTGATTAACTACCAAATCTGAGTCGCCATAGACCATGAGGCGACGGACGCCGAGTGAGATGGCCATGCGCAACCCATACATGAGTGCTTCATACTCTGCTTCATTGTTGGAGGAATCAAAGTGAATCTGGAGGACATATCTGAGCTTGTCTCCTCGGGGGGATACCAGAACTACTCCAGCACCAGAACCGTTTAACATCTTGGATCCGTCAAAGAACATGGTCCAGTGCTCCGACTGAACTTGAGTCGGCAGTTGCTGTTCGATCCACTCGGCGAGGAAATCTGCTATTGCTTGGTACTTGATAGCTTTCTTTGCCTCAAACTTGGTATCCAAGGGAAGGAGTTCAATCGCCCATTTTGCCACTCGACCAGTTGCATCCCTGTTGTGCAGAATCTCTGACAATGGAGCGTCGCTGACGACTGTAACAGAGTGATCTGAGAAGTAGTGTGCAACCTTCTTCGTGGTGATGTAAATTCCATAGACAAGCTTCTAATAGTGAGGATATCTCTGCTTTGACGGGGTCAAGACTTCAGAAATATAATAAACTGGGCGTTGAACTTTGTATGCTTTTCCTTCTTCTTCCCGCTCGACCGTAAGTACTGTACTGCCGACTTGTCCAGTGGCTGCTATATAAAGCAAAAGAGGCTCTTTGCTGATTGGAGCAGCAAGCACCGGCTGGGTGGAAAGCAGGGCTTTTAGCTCTGCAAATGCTGTATCAGCTTCTGGAGTCCACTCGAACGCATCTGATTTCTTCATCAGTCGGTAAAGAGGCAGGGCCTTTTCACCGAGGCAAGATATGAATCGACTTAGGGCGGCCAAGCAACCAGTAAGCTTCTGGACATCATGCACACGCACAGGGTGTTTCATCCGAAGTATAGCACCTACTCTCTCTGGGTTAGCATCGATTCCTTGTTCGGAAACAAGAAAACCAAGTAACTTTCCGCCTGGAACTCCAAACGTGCACTTTAATGGATTAAGCTTGATATCATACCTTCTGAGGTTGGCAAAGGTTTCGGCAAGGTTGGTCAGCAGGTCAGAACCTTTACGTGACTTGACCACAATGTCATCCTTGTATGCTTCCACATTCCGACTGATCTGAGTGAGCAGGCACTTCTGAATCATTCGCATAAATGTGGCTCCGTCGTTCTTCAAGCCGAATGGCATTGTGACATAACAGAAGCACCCGAATGGGGTGATAAAAGCTGTCTTTATTTCATCGGGTCCGTACAGAGGACAAATGCTCGCACCCAGCAGTCGAGTCGACTATCTGATCGATGCGAGGGAGAGGGAAGTGATCTTTCAGGCAGGCCCGATTGATATGCTTGAAATCGATGCACATGCGCAGTGAGTCATCTTTCTTTGGGACCATGACAACATTGGCTAACCACTCGGAGTGGTAAATCTCTCGGATCAACTCAGCTGCCAAAAGCCGAGCCACCTCTTCGCCGATTGCTTTTCTTTTCTGGACGGCGGACCGTCGAAGATGCTGTTTGACTGGTTTCACATTCGGGTCGACTCGCAAACGATGCTCAGCCAGTCCCCTGGGAACACCTGGCATGTCAGAAGGCTTCCATGCAAAGATGTCCCAGTTCTCATGGAGGAACTGGATGAGTGCTTCTTCCTATTTGGAGTCGAGTGTGGTCGAAATGTGGGTCGGAGTTGCATTGGGTCCGTCGGGTGAATGTGAACAGACTTCGTCTCGCCAGACGACTGGAATGCTGAATCCGTGGTTGGCTTCTTGGCTCGCAACAAGTCACTTGGGTCTGCATTTTTCTGGTATTCTTGCAATTCTGCCACGGCCATCTGGGCATCGGCGATCTTTGAGCCCTTCTAGAAACACTCTTCCGCCTTTTTCCGATTACCAGAGATAGTGATCACTCCTCTAGGACCAGGCATCTTCAGTTTGAGGTACACATAACAAGGTCGAGCCATGAATCGTGCATAAGCTGGCCTGCCCAGAATTGCATGATACGCACTCTGAAAATCCACGACTTCAAACGTCAACTTTTCTTTGCGGTAATTTTTGGCATCACCGAAAACCACGTCGAGTGCAATCTGACCGAGGGACGCAGCCTTCTTGCCTGGGATGACCCCATGGAAACTCATGTGGCTTTCACTGAGTCTGGACATTGGAATGCCCATTCCTTTCAACGTTTCTGCGTACAAAATGTTCAGGCCACTGCCACCATCCATCAGGACCTTTGTCAGTCGAGTGCCTTCGACCACCAGCGCTTGCCTCCCAGGGGTGGCGATGTGCGCTAGGTGATCAGACTGGTCGAACGTAATGGCAGTCTGCGACCATTTCAAGTAATTGGGTGTCGCCAGAGCGACCATGTTCACTTCTGTGTTGATGACTTTCAATCGACTCTTGTTTTCAACATCAGCAAAAATCATCAGAGTGGAATTCACATGAGGATAACCATCATCATCTTCCCCTTCACTCTCAGCCGTGTCTGCCTCCTTCTCCTTTTCCTTGGGCTGTTTCTCTCAGAACTGCTGGATCAGGAGCCGACACCGTCGAGTGGTATGCTTCGGGTAAATGAAATTACCTTCTTCGTCTTTTTTGGTGTGGATATGGCACGGCAGATCCAACACGTCATTTCAATCTTGATCTTTTACTTTCTTGGGGTTCCATGGCCCTTTGGGCTTCCCCTTGAACTTTCCTTCAACCACAGCCAAGGCCTCACCTGGAGCAGCTGGTTCGGCCTTGCGTTTTTGTTTCCGACTGGAGTTTCCGCCTCCGGCTTCATGGGCGACTGCTTTGTGCTTGCCCCTCTGCAGTCGCTCCTCCTCTTCACCATTGGCATACTTGGTGGTGATTTCCATCATCCGAGTCAAAGTCATGTTTCCTGTCTGACCGAATTTCAGATTCAACTCTCGGTACCTGACGCCTCCTGACGCCTTCCTTGAAAGCACAAATTGCCTGATGATCAGACACATCTTCCACCATGTGGTGCAGGGTGATCCACCTCTGGATATAATCTCTCAAAGTTTCATTCGGTTTCTGGACGCAACACTGTAATTCTGTCAAACCTGCTGGCCGCTTGCAAGTATCCTCAAACATTCTGACAAACACTCGGGCGAGATCTTCCCAAGTATAGATGCTGCTAGGCGCAAACTGATTCAGCCACGCCCTAGCCGAGCCCTCCAACATCAGAGGAAGGTGTTTCATGGCCACCTCATCATTGCCGCCACCAATCTGGACAGCCACTCGGTAGTCTTCGAGCCAGGTGTCAGGCTTGGACTCTTCGGTGAACTTACTGACTCCAGTCGCCAACCTGAAGTTGGGGGGAATCACTGCAGCTCTGATAGCTCTGCTGAAGCACTCTGGGCCAGAGACATGCACCCTGTTGCTGGTTTGCGGGCCTCTGTCATGGCCATCTTGGTGAGCTCTGTTTCTGTCAACCAAGCCTTGTACGAGAATAGATCTCGCATCAAAGCCTAGCTCCCCGGGGTCGACCGGAATACCTCTTTCGACGCTATTAGGGCGCCTGCTTCATGTAGCCGCGGCACGTACGACCCACTCCTTGGAAGGGGCGTGGGCACTCGACGGCGACCATCGTGATCGGCTCGACGATCATACTGCTCCTGGTTTCTGTACTGATCATGCTGCTCTCCACGTCCCTCACGCCTCGGGGGCGATCTCGGGCTATGGGCCGACTGGACCATATCTGCGACCACAGATCTGCTATGGATCCTATCCCGCGACTGAGACACGGTCGTATTCTGCTCTCCTGCTGCCTGGAGCAAGGCCCTGATCTGCGCCAGACCTCAGCCAGCTTCTGACTGGGAAGGTTGAATCGACTCTGCTATCTAAGTCGCAGCTGCTAGGTTTTGGATCGGTGTTCGGTATACCTGAGCCAGAGGTGGAAAAAGTTGGCGTCAGCTGGACTCAGGAGCACGTTGACGAGTGTGATCATCGAGTGCGCGCTGTAGGTTCTCCAGCCGAGTGCGCTCAGCCAGATTGGCCAAGCGAGCCTGTTCCAAGGCCTGGGCCTCGGGCGTTTCTCCGACTATAGGAGTATGCAGGGCATCCATGTTTCGGCGACGAAGTTCTTCTCTCTGCTGTGAGGAGAGAGGCTCGGGGCGGTACTCCTCGTGAATGCGTGACGGATCACCGTTCCCGTCAGCTCTGTCTTCATGATCGAAGCCAGGAGGACCGCGTGGTCCATTGACCATCAGGACTTCTACTGCCGAGTCATTGCTGCCGCACTCGGATGCAGTCTCTACGGAGCCAGTCGACAGATCGAACAGGCCGTAGAGAGACTCGTCGGGCTCGAGCACCGCGACTTGAGGGGTGGCCGACTGGCGGTCCACTGCATGCTTCACCCACCGTTGAACCCTCGACCGGCCGGTGCGCTTGTTCTGGTGGGTTGCAGGGAGGGGGAAAGCTGTAGGAGTCGACTGGTACTGGGTCGACGGTTGCCGCAGGAGGACGCCACGGACGCACGCGTGAAAGTGCGTCGCCCCATGGGCGGGGAGCGCATCGACGTCGAGTGGTGCCTCCTGAAGCCAAGCGGAGTCGTCGGTGACAAACACGAGCGCCGAGACGGATCTTGCGACCCTCAGCCAAACCTCCGCCTGGAACCATGATGATGGGGATCAGAAAAATTGCACCTTCTCCAATAAGTCGCTAAGACACCTGCCCCACGGTGGGCGCCAACTGTCGTGGATCTAAGACTGACAGTAGAATGGGGGTAGGTATGAGGAGGCAAGATCCTAGCTGTGGAGTAGTTGTACACACGAGTTTTACGAGTTCAGGCCCTTCTCGGAGGAAGTAACAGCCCTACGTCTCGGTGCCCTAAGGCAGTCAACTGGATTATACATGTGTGTGTGTTTACAAAAGTGCGAACCCCTGTCCCAGAGGAGAGGGTGGCTTATATAGAGTGCGCCAGGACCCCAGCTCACCTCCGTTACATAGGGTTCAATGTTCATAAAGGTGGGGCGTTACTGGTAACGTCTACAATAAAGTGTTATAAATGCCCATAAAGCTATGGTTTAAGTCGCGACCGTTGCAGAGTGGAGGGCTTCTCGTCTTCTGGTGGTCGAGTGTCTTCAAGGTGGTCGAGTGTCTTCAAGGAAGTCGAGTGAGCACATCTTCATGGTTGAGTGGATGATATTTTCTCTTCGACTATTTCTGATTCTTTATAAAGATGTCCTCGGGGAGGGTATGCTGGACAGGTCCATGACCCTACCCTAGGTACATAGCTTCATCAAAAGCTACTCCATTTCACGTGATGATCGGTTATGGTAGTTGATTTGGATCATGTGATCACTTAGAAGATTAGAGGGATGTCTTTCTAAGTGGGAGTTCTTAAGTAATATGATTAATTGAACTTAAATTTATCATGAACTTAGTCCTGGTAGTATTAGAATATCTATGTTGTAGATCAACAGCTCGCGTTTAGCTCCCTTGTTTTATTTTTGATATGTTCCTAGAGAAAACTAAGTTGAAAGATGTTAGTAGCAATGATGTGGATTGGATCCGTGATCTGAGGATTTTCCTCATTGCTGCATAGAAGAATTATGTCTTTGATGCACCGCTAGGTGACAGACCTATTGCAGGAGTAGAGGCAGATGTTATGAACGGTTGGCTAGCTCAATATGATGACTACTTGATAGTTTAGTGCACCATGCTTAACGTCTTAGAATCGGGACTTCAAAGACGTTTTTGAATGTCATGGACCATATGAGATGTTCCAGGAGTTGAAGTTAATATTTCAAGCAAATACCCGAGTTGAGAGATATGAAGTCTCCAACAAGTTCTATAGCTAAAAAGATGGAGGAGAATAGCTCAAGTAGTGAGCATGTGCTCAGATTGTCTGGGTACTACAATCGCTTGAATCAAGTGGGAGTTAATTTTCCAGATAAAATAGTGATTGACAGAATTCTCTACTCACCATCACCAAGTTAGTAGAACTTTGTGATGAACTATAATATGCAAGGGATAACGGAAACGATTCCCAAGCTCTTCGTGATGCTGAAATCAACGAAGGTAGAAATCAAGAAAAATATCAAGTGTTGATGGTAGACAAGACCACTAGTTTCAAGAAAAGGGCAAAGGGAAGAAGGGGAACTTCAAGAAGAACGGCAAACAAGTTGCTGCTCAAGTGAAGAAACCCAAGTATGGACCTAAGCCTGAGACTAAGTGCTTCTACTGCAAAGGGACTGGTCACTAGAAGCGGAACTACCCCAAGTATTTGGTGGATAAGAAGGATGGCAAAGTGAACATAGGTATATTTGATATACATGTTATTGATGTGTACTTTACTAGTGTTTATAGCAACTCCTCAGTATTTGATACTAGTTCAGTTGCTAAGAATAGTAACTCGAAACGGGAGTTGCAGAATGAACAGAGAGTAGTTAAGGGTGAAGTGACGATGTGTGTTAGAAGTTGTTCCAAGATTGATATGATAATCATCGCACACTCCCTATACTTTCGGGATTAGTGTTGAACCTAAATAAGTGTTATTTGGTGTTTGCGCTGAGCATGAATATGATTTGATCATGTTTATTGCAATACGGTTATTCATTTAAGTAAGAGAATAAATTGTTGTTCTGTTTACATGAATAAAACCTTATATGGTTACACACCCAATGAAAATGGTTCGTTGGATGTCGATCGTAGTGATACACATATTCATAATATTGAAACCAAAAGATGCAAAGTTAATAATGATAGTGCAACTTATTTGTGGCACTGCCATTTAGGTCATATTGGTGTAAAGCGCATGAAGAAACTCCATGCTGATGGACTTTAGGAATCACTTGATGCTTGCGAACCATGCCTCATGGGCAAGATGACTAAGACTCCATTCTCCGAAACAATGGAGCGAGCAACTGACTTATTGGAAATAATACATACTGATGTATGCGGTCCGATGAGTGTTAAGGCTCATGGCAAGTATCATTATTTTCTGACCTTCACAGATGATTTGAGCAGATATGGGTATATCTACTTAATGAAACACAAGTCTGAAACATTTGAAAAGTTCAAAGAATTTCAGAGTGAAGTGGAGAATCATCGTAACAAGAAAATAAAAGTTTCTACGATATGATCGCAGAGGTAAAATATTTGAGTTAAGAGTTTGGCCTTTAGTTAAAACAATGTGAAATAGTTTCACTACTCACGCCACCTGGAACACCACAGTGTAATGGTGTGTCCGACCGTCATAACCGTACTTTATTAGATATGGTGCAATCTATGATTTCTCTTACCGATCTACCACTATCGTTTTGGGGTTATGCATTAGAGACAATTACATTCACGTTAAATAGGGAACCATCTAAATCCGTTGAGACGACACCGTATGAACTATGGTTTGGCAAGAAACCTAAGCTGTCGTTTCTTAAAGTTTGAGGTTGCAATGCTTATGTGAAAAAGTTTCAACCTGATAAGCTCAAACCCAAATCGGAGAAGTGCGTCTTCATAGGATACCCAAAAGAAAATGTTGGGTACACCTTCTATCACAGATCCGAAGGCAAGATATTCGTTGCTAAGAATGGATCCTTTCTAGAGAAGGAGTTTCTCTCGAAAGAAGTGAGTGGGAGGAAAGTAGAACTTGATGAGGTAACTGTACTTGCTCCCTTATTGGAAAGTAGTTCATCACAGAAATATGTTCCTGTGACTACTACACCAATTAGTGAGGAAGCTAATGATGATGATCATGTACTTCAGATCAAGTTGCTACCGAACCTCGTAGGTAAACCAGAGTGAGATCCGCACCAGAGTGGTACGGCAATCCTGTTCTGGAGGTCATGTTACTTAACCATGACGAGCCTACGAACTATGAGGAAGCAATGATGAGCCCAGATTCCACGAAATGGCTTGAGGCCATGAAATCTGAGATGAGATCCATGTATGAGAACAAAGTATGGACTTTGATTGACTTGCCCATTGATCGGCGAGCCATTGAGATTAAATGGATCTTCAAGAGGAAGACAGACGCTGATAGTAGTGTTACTATCTACAAAGCTAGAATTGTCGCAAAAAGGTTTTCGACAAGTTCAAGGTGTTGACTATGATGAGAGTTTCTCACTCGTATCTATCCTTAAGTCTATCCGAATCATGTTAGCAATTGCCGCATTTTATGAAATCTGGCAAATGGATAAACAAAACTGCATTCCTTAATGGATTTATTAAAGAAGAGTTGTATATGATGCAACCAGAAGGTTTTGTCAATCCTAAAGGTACTAACAAAATATGCAAGCTCCAGCGATCCATCTATGGACTGGTGCAAGCATCTCGGAGTTGGAATATACGGTTTGATAAGTTGATCAAAGCATATAGTTTTATACAGACTTGCGGTGAAGCCTGTATTTACAAGAAAGTGAGTGGGAGCACTACAACATTTCTGATAAGTATATGTGAATGACATATTGTTGATCGGAGATAATGTAGAATTATTCTGCAAAGCATAAAGCAATGTTTGAAAGGAGTTTTTCAAAGAAATACCTCAGTGAAGCTGCTTACATATTGAGCATCAAGATCTATAGAGATAGATCAAGATGCTTGATAAGTTTTTTCAATGAGTACATACCTTGACAAGATTTTCAAGTAGTTCAAAATGGAACAGTCAAAGAAGGAGTTCTTGCCTATGTTACAAGGTGTGAAGTTGAGTAAGACTCAAAACCCGACCACGGCAGAAGATAGAGAGAGAATGAAAGTCATTCCCTATGCCTCAGCCTATAAAGTATGCCATGCTGTGTACCAGACCTATTGTATACCCTTCCTTGAATTTGGTAAGGGAGTACAATAATGATCTAGGAGTAGATCACTGGACATTGGTCAAAATTATCCTTAGTGGAATAAGGATATGTTTCTCGATTATGGAGGTGACAAAAAGCTTCGTCGTAAAGGGTTACATCGATGCAAATTTTGACACTGATCCAGATGACTCTAAATCTCAATCTGGATACATATTGAAAGTGGGAGCAATTATCTAGAGTAGCTCCGTGCAGAGCATTGTTGACATAGAAATTTGCAAAATACTTATGGATCTGAACGTGGCAGACCCGTTGACTAAACTTCTCTCACAAGCAAAACATGATCACACCTTAGTACTCTTTGGGTATTAATAACATAGCAATGTGAACTAGATTATTGACTCTATTAAACACTTTGGGTGTTGGTCACATGACGATGTGAACTATGGGTGTTAATCACATGGTGATGTGAACTATTGGTGTTAAATCACATGGCGATGTGAACTACATTATTGACTCTAGTGCAAGTGGGAGACTGAAGGAAATATGCCCTAGAGGCAATAATAAAGTTATTATTTATTTCCTTATATCATGATAAATGTTTATTATTCATGCTAGAATTGTATTAACCGGAAACATAATACATGTGTGAATACATAGACAAACAGAGTGTCACTAGTATGCCTCTACTTGACTAGCTCGTTGATCAAAGATGGTTAAGTTTCCTAACCATTGACATGGGTTGTCATTTGATTAACGGGATCACATCATTAGGATAATGATGTGATTGACTTGACCCATTCCGTTAGCTTAGCACTTGATCGTTTAGTTTGTTGCTATTGCTTTCTTCATGACTTATACATGTTCCTATGACTATGAGATTATGCAACTCCCGTTTATCGGAGGAACACTTTGTGTGCTACCAAACGTCACAACGTAACTGGGTGATTATAAAGGTGCTCTACAGGTGTCTCCGAAGGTACTTGTTGGGTTGGCGTATTTCGAGATTAGGATTTGTCACTCCGATTGTCGGAGAGATATCTCTGAGCCCACTCGGTAATGCACATCACTATAAGCCTTGCAAGCATTGCAACTAATGAGTTAGTTGCGGGATGATGTATTACGGAACGACTAAAGAGACTTGCCGGTAACGAGATTGAACTAGGTATTGAGATACCGACGATCGAATCTCGGGCAAGTAACATACAGATGACAAAGGGAACAACGTATGTTTTTATGCGGTTTGACCGATAAATATCTTCGTAGAATATGTAGGAGCCAATATGAGCATCCAGGTTCCGCTATTGGTTATTGACTGGAGACGTGTCTCGGTCATGTCTACATAGTTCTTGAACCCGTAGGGTCCGCACGCTTAAAGTTCGATGATGGTTATATTACGAGTTTATGTGTTTTGATGTACCGAAGGAGTTCTGAGTCCCGGATGAGATTGGGGACATTACGAGGAGTCTCGAAATGGTCGAGACGTAAAGATCGATATATTGGACGACTATATTCGGACATCGGAAAGGTTCCGACTAATTCGGGTATTTTCGGGAGTACCGAGGAGTTACGGGAATTCGTAATGGGCCTTAATGGGCCATACGGGAAAGGAGAGAAAGGCCTCAAAGGGTGGCCACACCCGTCCCCATGGGCTGGTCCGAATTGGACTAGGGAGGGGGGCGCCCCCTTCCTTCCTTCTCCTTTTCCCTTCCCTTGCCTTCCCTCCTACTCCTCCTACTTGGAAGGGTTCCTAGTTCTACTAGGAAAGGGGAATCCTACTCCCGGTGGGAGTAGGACTCCCCTAGGGCGCACCATAGAGAGGGACGCCCCTCCCCCTCCTCCACTCCTTTATATACGGGGGGAGGGGGCACCCCAAAGACACAACAATTGATCTCTTGATCTCTTAGCCGTGTGTGGTGCCCCCCTCCACCATAATCCACCTCGATCATATCGTAGCGGTGCTTAGGCGAAGCCCTGCGTCGGTAGAACATCATCATCATCACCACGCCGTCGTGCTGACGAAACTCTCCCTCAACACTCGGCTGGATCGGAGTTCGAGGGACGTCATCGAGTTGAACGTGTGCAGAACTCGGAGGTGCCGTGCGTTCGGTACTTGATCGGTCGGATCGTGAAGACGTACGACTACATCAACCGCGTTATGCTAACGCTTCCGCTTTCGGTCTACGAGGGTACGTTGAAAACACTCTCCCCTCTCGTTGCAATGCATCACCATGATCTTGTGGTGTGTAGGAAATTTTTGAAATTACTACGTTCCCCAACAGGATTATTAAAAATTCTGAAGAATCATCATGCTGCTATTGGATATACTCTTGATGATCTTAAAGGCATTACTCCCACTCTCCGTCACCACAAGATTAATATGGAACATGATGCTAAACCTGTTGTTGATCATCAATGATGATTGAATCCTAAAATGAAAGAAGTGGTAAGAACTGAAATGCTAAAACTTCTGGAAGCAGGTATAATCTATCCCATAGCTAATGGTAGATGGGTAAGTTCTGTTCATTGTGTCCCTAAGAAAGGAGGCATTACTATTGTTCCTAATGATAATAATGAACTTATCCCACAAAGAATTGTTACTGGCTATAGAATGGTAATTGATTTTAGAAAATTAAATAAAGCTACTAGAAAAAATAATTACCCTCTGCCTTTTGTTGATCAAGTTCTAGAAAGATTATCTAAGCACACTCACTTTTGTTTCCTTGATGGATATTCTATTTTTTTTTCTTAAATACCTATTTCACAATCTGATGAAGGGAAAACCACTTTTACTTGTCCTATTGGAGCCTATGCTTATAGACGTATGACTTTTGGTTTATGTAATGCACTTGCTACCTTTCAAAGAGGTATGAGTGCTATATTCTCTGATTTTTGTTAAAAGATTGTTGAGGTTCTCATGGATGATTTCTCTGTTTACGGGGCTTCTTTTGATGATTTCTTAAGCAACCTTGATAGAGTTTTGCAGAGATGTGAACAAACTAATCTTGTCTTGAATTGGGAGAAGTGCCACTTTATGGTTAATGAAGCCATTTTCTTGGGGCATAAAATTTCCGAACGAGGTATTGAGGTGGATAAAGACAAATTTGATGCAATTGAGAAAATACCATGTCCTAAGGACATCAAAGGTATTCGTAGTTTACTTGGTCATGCTAGTTTCTATTGGAGGTTTATTAAAGGCTTCTCTAAAATTTCTAGGTCTCTTACTAATCTTTTACAAAAGGATGTTCCATTTGTTTTTATGATGATTGTGTAGAAGCCTTTGAAACACTTAATAAAGCCTTAATTTCTGCACCTATTGTTTAACCACCTAATTAGAACTTGGCTTTTGAAATTATGAGTGATGGTAGTGATTATGTTGTTGGTGTTGTTCTAGGACAAAGAGTTGATAAGAAATTAAATGTTATCCATTATGCTAGCAAAACTCTAGACAGTGCCCAAAGAAATTATGCTACTACTAAAAAAGAATTCTTACCATTTGTGTTTGCTTGTGATAAATTGAGATCTTACTTTGTTGATTCCAAAGTAATTTTTCACACTGATCATGCTGCTATAAATTATCTTATGAAAAATAAAGATGCTAAACCTAGACTCATTAGGTGGGTTCTCTTGCTACAAAAATTTGACTTACATAGTACTGATAGGAAAGGAGATGAGAACCCCATAGCTGATAACTTGTCTAGGTTACAAAATATTCTTGATGACCCACTACCTATTGATGATAGCTTTCCTGATGAACAACTAGTCGTAATAAATGCTTCTCATAATACTCCTTCGTATGCTAACTATGCTAATTACATTGTTGCTAAATTTATACCACCGAGTTTCACATACCAACAAAAGAAAAATCTAATCAAATAAATATCTTCAAAAATAATTTGCATTGTTTCATACGCAATAATTTCCAAGGATCCACGCATAATACTCCCTCCGTAAACTAATAAAAGAGCGTTTAGATCACTATTTTAGTGATCTAAACGCTCTTATATTAGTTTCGAGAGGGAGTAGTTAATTATGTGTCTTTTTAGTTAACTAATGAGTGGCACATTTAAAGCATTGGAAGTTGTGTGATATGTTTGAAGTTCTTTGACAAGATCTTATGATTTAAGATTTTTTTATATATCATTTCTTATTAAATCTGCTTCCAATCGAGTAGTCTTTTCAAATGTATAAATTTTTTGTTCACTTCATGTGAGGACGACCTTCTTGGTCTGTAAGGCATGGTGACATTTAAATACAAAATTACCAGGCATGACAAACTAGCACGTGCGATTGCACGGGCTGTCGAGTAGTTATTATTAGTGCTATCCTTTTAGAACATGATGAAGAAGGATTATTAAAAATTCTAAAGAAGCATCGTGCTGCTATTGGATATACTCTTGATGATCTTAAGGGCATTAGTCCCCGCTCTCTGTCAGCACAAGATTAATAGGGAACCTGATTCTAAACCCGTTGTTGATCATTAGTGATGATTGAACCCTAAAATGAAAGAAGTGGCAAGAACTGAAATGCTAAAACTTCTGGAAGCAGGTATAATCTATCCCATAGCTAATAGTAGATGGGTAAGTCCTATTCATTGTGTCCCTAAGAAAGGAAGCATTACTGTTGTTCCTAATGATAATAATGAACTTATCCCACAAAGAATTGTTGCTGTCTATAGAATGGTAATTGATTTTAGAAAATTAAATAATGCTACTAGAAAAGATCATTACCCTCTGCCTTTTGTTGATCAAGTGCTAGAGAGATTATCTAAGCACACTCACTTTTGTTTCCTTGATGGATATTCTGTTTTTTCTCAAATACCTGTTTCACAATCTAATCAACAGAAAACCACTCTTACATGTCCTTTTGGAACCTATGCTTGTAGACGTATGCCTTTTGGTTTATGCAATGCACCTGCTACCTTTCAAAGAGGTATGAGTGCTATATTCTCTGATTTTCGTTAAAGGATTGTTGAGGTTTTCATGGATGATTTCTCCATTTAGAGAACTTCTTTTGATGATTGCTTAAGCAACCTTGATCGAGTTTTGCAGAGATGTGGACAAACTAATCTTGTCTTGAATTAGGAGAAGTGCCACTTTATGGTTAATGAAGCAATTGTCTTGGGGCATAAAATTTCCGAACAAGGTATTGAGGTGGATAAAGCCAAAGTTGATGCAATTGAGAAAATACCATGTCCTAAGGACATCAAAGGTATTCGTAGTTTCCTTGGTCATGCTAGTTTCTATCGGAGGTTTATTATAGTCTTCTCTAAAATTTCTAGGCCTCTTACTAATATTTTACAAAAAGATGTTCCGTTTGTTTTTTGTGATGATTGTGTAGAAGCCTTTGAAACACTTAATAAAGCCTTAATTTCTGCACCTATTGTTCATACACCTAATTGGAACTTGCCTTTTGAAATTATGAGTGATGGTAGTGATTATGTTGTTGGTGTTGTTCTACGACAAAGAGTTGATAATAAATTAAATGTTATCCATTATGCTAGCAAAACTCTAGACAGTGCCTAAAGAAATTATGCTACTACTAAAAAAGAATTCTTAGCAGTTGTGTTTGCTTGTGATAAATTTAGATCTTACATTGTTGATTCCAAAGTAATTGTTCACACTAATCATGCTGCTATAAAATATCTTATGAAAAAGAAAGATGCTAAACCTAGACTCATTAGGTGGGTTCTCTTGCTACAAGAATTTGACTTACATAGCACTGATTGGAAAGGAGCTGAGAACCCCGTAGCTGATAACTTGTCTAGGTTACAAAATATTCTTGATGACCCACTACCTATTGATGATAGCTTTCCTGATGAACAACTAGCTTTAATAAATGCTTCTCATAATACTCATTGGTATGCTAACTACGCTAATTACATTGTTGCTAAATTTATACCACCGAGTTTCACATACCAACAAAAGAAAAAAAAACTTCTATGATTTGAGACACTAATTTTGGGATGACCCACTTCTTTATAAAGAAGGACTAGATGGTATTATTAGATGTTGTATACCTGAGCATGATCAGGAACAAATCCTACATGAGTGTCACTCCAAGGCCTATGGAGGACATCACGCATGAGATAGAACTGTGCACAAGGTATTACAATCTGGTTTTTATTGGCCTACTCTTTTCAAGGATGCCCGTAAGTTTGTCTTATCTTGTGATGAATGTCAAAGAATATGTAATATTGACAAGCATCAAGAAATGCCTATGAATTATTCAGTTGGTGTTGAACCATTTGATGTTTGGGGTTTTGATTATATCGGACCTTTTCCTTCCTCTAATGGGTATACACATATTTTTGTTGATATTTATTAGGTCACTAAGTGGGTAGACTATATTCCAACTAGTAGTACTGATCATAACACCTCCATTAAAATGCTTAAAGAAGTTATTTTCCCTAGGTTTGAAGTCCCTAGATATTTAATGAACGATGGTGGTTCACACTTTATTCATGGTGATTTCCGTAAAATACTTGGTAAATATGATGTTAACCATAGAACTGCATCACCTTACATCCTCAATCTAGTGGTCAAGTTGAACTTACCAATAGAGAAATAAACTTAATATTACAATAAATTGTCAATAGGTCTCGAAAGAATTGGTCTAAGAAATTAGATGATGCAATTTGTGTTGGGGAACGTTGCATGGGAAACAAAAAATTCCTACGTTCACTAAGATCAATCTAGAAGATGAACATCTATGAGAGGAGAGATTAGATCTACATACCCTTATAGATCGCTAAGCGAAAGCATTAATAAATGCGGTTGATGTAGTCGAACGTCTTCGCAATCCAAACACGATTCGTCCCACGAACTCCCGAGCAAGTGCCGAACGGACGGCACCTCCGCGTTCAGCACACGTACGGCTCGTTGACGTCTCCTCCTTCTTGATCTAGCAAGAGAGGAAGGAGAAGTAGATCGGATCTCAACCAGAACGATAGCATGGTGGAGATGATGGTGGAGCAATCTCAGCAGGGCTTCGCCAAGCGCTATCATAGATGCGATATGAGGAGAAAATGGAGTAATGGGAGAGGTAGGGCTGCCTCAAGGGCGTGGGAATTGGTGTCCCCAGCCCCGCACGCCCCTCCCCACTATATATAGGGGTGTGGGAGGCCTGGGGGCGCAATCCTAGCCCCTCCTAGGAGGGGAGGCGTCCAAGGGGGAGGAGTGCCCTCCAAGTCAAGTGGAGGGCCCTCCCCCTTAGGGTTTCCCTTCCCCTAGGCGCATGGGCCTCTTTGGGGCTGGTGCCCCCGGCCAATAAGTCTAGGACACCCCCCTACAGCCCATTCACTCCCTAGGTGCTGGTGGGACCCTTCCGGACTCCTCCGGAACCCTTCAGAACCTTCTAGAACCTTCCAGAATCTTTTGGAAGCTTCCCGGTATAATACCAGTAAAACCCGAAACTTTTCCGGTAGCCAAAATATGACTTCCCATATATAAATCTTTTCCTATGGATCATTCCGGAGCTCCTCATGACGTCCGGGATCTCATCCGGGACTCCGAAATTCGGCCACGAATGTGAATTTCCCAATACTAGTCTAGCGTCACCGAACATTAAGCGTGCGGACCCTATGGGTTCGAGAATCATGTGTACATGACCGAGACACCTCTCCGATCAATAACCAATAGCGGTACCTAGATGCCCATATTGATTCCAACATATTCCATGAAGATCTTTATCGGTCGAACCACGATGCCAGGGATTCGATAAATCTCGTATGCGGTTCCCTTTGTCTAGTGGTATGTTACTTACCCGAGATTCGATCGTCGGTATCTCCATACCTAATTAAATATCGTTGCCGGCAAATATCTTTACTCATTTCGTAAAACAAGATCCCGTGGCTAACCCATTAGTCACATTGCTTGCAAGCTCATTGTGATGTTGTATTGCCGAGAGGGCCCAGAGATATCTCTCCGTCATATGGAGTGACAAATCCTAGTCTTGATCCATTCCAACTCAACAGACACCCTCGGAGATACCTGTAGAGCACCTTTATAGTCACCCAGTTATGTTGCAACATTTGGTACACACATGGTATTCCTCCAATGTCAGTGAGTTGCATGATCTCATGGTCATAGGAACATATACTTGACATGCAGAAAACGATAGCAATAAACTTGATATGATCATATGCTATGTTCATAGTTTGGGTCTTATCCATCACATCATTCTCTTAATGATTTGGTCCCATTATCAAAGGACAACTCACGTCTATGGTTAGGAAACCTTAACCATCTTTGATCAACGAGCTAGTCTAGTAGAGGCTCACTAGGGACACGTTGTTGTCTATGTATCCACACATGTATCTGAATTTCTGATCAATACAATTCTAGCATAGAAAATAAATGATTATCATGAACAAGGAAATATGATAATAACTAATTTATTATTGCCTCTAGGACATATTTCCAACACGTTGGGCCTATAGATCAGCTTATAAAAATCCTATGGGTATGTCTCCATATAAAATGGTTTATGGAAAAGCTTGTCATTTGCCTCTAGAGTTAGGACATAAAGCATATTGGGCAATCAAAGAACTCAATTATGACTTCAAACTCGTTGGTGAAAAGAGGTTATTTGATATTAGCTCACTAGACGAATGCAGAACCCAAGCTTATGAAAATGCCAAACTATTTAAATAAAAAGTTTAAAGATGGCATGACAAAAGAATCCAAAAGCGGGAATTCAAAGTTGGTGAATATGTTCTATTGTACAATTCTCATTTTAGTTTTTTTGCAGGAAAACTTCTTTCCAAATGGGAAGGACCATATATCATCGAAGAAGTTTATTGCTCTGGAGCTATTAAGATCAATAATGCCGAAGGGACTAACCCGAAGGTTGTTAACGGACAAAGAATTAAACACTATATCTCATGCACGCATATTAATGTTGAAAGCAATGTTATCCAAACCATGACACCAGAGGAACACATAAAAGAAACCTTCCAAAACACTCCAGAACCCTGAAAATAAAGAGGTATGAGATAGAGTAAGTAAACGAACTCCAAAAAATCCGCAAAAATAGTTTATGTTATTTTAGGAATATTAGAAAAACTAGGGAAATAAGAAACAACCGGGAAGGCAACCCAGGTGCCCACAAGACACCAGGGCGCACCTGCCCCCCAGCGTGCCTTGGTGGTGGTGGGCCCCTTGGGCACCTTCCCGACTCTGTTTTCGTTCCATATGCTTGTCTCCCAAGATAATAAACCTAAATCTCTATATATACCCCGGACGATTGACCACCGCATCACGGAGAAATCTTTTGTTCTTGTTTCGTGCTATTTTTTGTCAGATCTAGCAAGCCAGGCATCATGTCTTCTCCCTCCTCCAACAACGTAGAAGAAGATGGTTGGCCGATGAAGATGGAAATTAAAAGGGAGGGACCAAAGGAAGCCACCGAGGAGGACAAGGGCAAGGAAGCTGTGGGATATCAAGATCAAGCAAGAGGGCAGGCCATGCTAATAGAGGAAGAAGAAGATATCCTTCAACCATGCTACAACCATCTTGATAACCCACAAGTATAGGGGATCAATTGTAGCCTCTTTCAATAAGTAAGAGTGTCGAACCCAACGAGGAGCTAAAGGTAGAACAAATATTCCCTAAAGTTCTATCGACCACCGATATAACTCTATGCACACTTAACGTTTGCTTTAACTAGAACAAGTATGAAACTAGAAGTGCTTTGTAGGTGTGATGGGATAGGTTTGCAAGATATCAAAGAACACGTAAATAAAATCTAGAAGCTGTTTAGATAAAGAAAAAACAAAGTTATTTTTAGTAGAGAGCCTTTTCTCTCAAGAAAGTTATTTGTCCCCAGGCAATTGATAACTAGGCCGGTAATCATTATTGCCTTTTCTCTCTACTTGGATCATATGCACTTATGATTGGAACTCTAGCAAGCATTCGCAAATACTAAAGATCATCAAGGTAAAACCCAACCATAGCATTATAAGGTATCAAGTCCTCTTTACTCCCATACGCAACAACCACTGGTAGAACAACGTGCTAAACAAACGGTTTTTAACCCCTTTCCACGACGGCATTTGGAACCATTGCCAAGTGAGTGTGTGCGATAGGGTGTACTTCCCACACGACCCAGAAATCGTCGGGGATAGGCCCTCCTAGGACCCAGGCTGGGGCCGTGTGTGATCGGGTGAGGCATCGAAACCCAATCATTTCCGTAGGTATGTACATCCCACACGATAATCCGACAAAATCATTTCCGTAGGTATGTACATCCCATGAATCCTAGAAAAACATTTCCGTAGGTATGTATATCACACACAGTCAATCCAAGG